>NW_019268524.1:3009288-3023102 GCF_002738365.1 Cucurbita moschata
AAAAAATATATATATATATATATATATATATATATATATATATATATATATATATATATATATATATATATATGCATGTATAGGTATGTGTGTATATATGTATATGTATGTATATATATTCTACGTTTTCACACCTTTATAAGAAATGTTTCGTTATTCTCTCAAACTTATATGAGATCTCACAATTTGCTCTTTAGGGGCCCAACATCCTCATTGTCACACTCCCCCATGGCTAACTCTAATATCATTTGTAACCACTTAAGCCCACCCCTGACATATATGGTCCTATTTAGAGTTTTTCTATTGTGCCTCCCATTCAAAAATTTAAAACGGGTCACTGAGGAGAGAACACATGTTTTTTCTCTTCTCCAATCGATATAAGATCTCACATGTTGGAATTTGAGCGAAATTAAAATGGAAATGAAAAACGAGCATTTGGGCCGAGTTTCCTGCCCCATTGAGCAAATCTCTTCTCCTTCCTCAGCTATTTATTAATATATTTGAAAAAAAATCAACCCATCTAAATTATCACACCTAAACCCTTTAAATATAGAGCCAATTAAATTAAATTATTGCAATTATGTCAATTTATTATGAAAATTTGTTGTAATTAAATTGAACCAGTAGCAATGACATTTGTAGTAGTTTTATTTCTTAGTTCGATTAATTAGTATTTTAGTTGCAACGGGGCTTCGAACACTGTGAATAGCCTCCTTCATTTATAATCATAAGCTTTTAAACGCTATTTTGTATAATTTTGTGATATTTTTTCACGTGATAAATTTTGTGTTCCCGATCACTGTTGCCATATAAAAGATGTAGCAGTGTGACCATATAAGCTTGGTTAAAATTAAGTTAAAAATACAAAATTATAACGATAAATGACGATAATTATCCAAATAATTCAAAAAAATTAAAAGGCTTACAAAACAAAATTAATAATTTAATCCACTAGGACATTCAACTTGTCACATGGAGGTATGCTTTTGTCCATTGCTAATTGCTTGGTTTGGTTGGATCGCAATCGATATGACGGCAGATATTTAGTCTTGTCAAATACACAATGCCTAACACATATTTTTAATATTTTAATTTCTTAAAAAACTTAAATTTCATAATTACATAATTTTCCACATTTAAAAAAAATATTTATTTATTTTTTAAAAGTATATTTAACACAAATATGAGAAAAGGGTATAAGATTTAACCATTTGGGGATTTGTAATAATTAGAATATGCCACGTCAGACGGAGACAAATGGCTGCAGTTCAAAAGTGCGAAGTGACGTCAGACTGGTATCCGAGTGGTCAATGAACATGAGGTGGAGGGTGGGTTTGGATGGAATATATTTATATTTTTGGTGGGAGAAAAAAAAAAATCCTTAAATCCGAAACGGTATGCAGATCCAACGGTCAGAAACAAATCATCTGAATCCTCAATAAAACTGGCGATCAGGATTTTTTTATAAACCAAGGGTAAAAGTGGAAATTAGAAGAAAAGTCTGCAAACGTGGGACAAGTGGGGCCCACGGGGAGCTGAGGGACGTGGCTAGAATATTAAAAAATGGAAATTAGAGGGGCTGAATTGGCATTTGATTGACAGGCTGTACACAGCTGGAAACCAAATTCTGAAAGCCTTCTCCAAACGCAAACCCTCCCCTATTCATTCACAGCCTGTTCGCAACTAATGCTTCTCTCTAAAAACTCTTTCTTCTTCTTCTTCTTCTTCTTCTTCTTCCGTACTTGCTTCTACGAACAGTAATTGCTTCTGCAATTTTGTTGCAGAGTGATTTACTTAAGAGTTCATCCTCGAGGTGGATTTTGATTCGTCTGTACTATTTTTCCCTTTTCTGCACTGCATTCTGAAGCGGAAGAACCGCCGGGGAATCGAGGTTATTGTTCTGGTAATGGTGTTTTTGAGGGTATATTTCCGCCATATTACACGCATTTCTAGGTTTTGCTTCCATGATTAAGACTCCTTGCTGCTCTGACGGATTCAACTCTCGCTTCCTTTACGAGTTGTTGTTCTTGGTGTGTTGAGTTTTTTTTTTTTTTTGTTTGAGTGAAGTGCGGAGGGGCATCCATGGATCCGTGCCCTTTTGTGCGTCTCACTGTTGGGAATCTTGCTCTTAAGGTTCCGGTGGCGTCTAAGCCTACTCGTTCCGTTGTTCATCCTTCTTCGTCTCCTTGCTTTTGTAAAATCAAGTTTAAGAAACTGCCGGTGCAAACCGCCGTTGTGCCGTTTACTGAGAATCAGTTTCCCGATGGTCAGGTTCCGTCAACGGCGGCTACGTTTCATCTCAGTAAGTCTGATCTCGTGAAGCTTGCCGGAAAATCTCTTTTCGCTTCGAAACCGTGCCTGAAAATCTCTATCTATAGCGGGCGGAGAGGCTCCACTTGCGGCGTCGACTCCGGGAGACTATTAGGTAAAGTATCTGTACCTTTGGTACTGGCGGGAACTGAATCAAGGGCTACAGTATTCCACAATGGGTGGATTTCAGTAGGGAAAGACTCTAAGAGTTCTTGTGCGCAATTCCATTTGAATGTCAAAGCCGAACCCGACCCGAGATTCGTGTTTCAGTTCGATGGTGAACCCGAATGCAGTCCACAGGTGTTCCAGATTCAGGGTAACATTAGACAACCCGTATTCACCTGCAAGTTCAGCTTCAGAACCGGCGACCGGACTCAAAGATCCAGGTTCGTTAAAGTTTTCCCCCCATTCTCCGCCGCTGTTTTCATTCTTTGTCTACTTTTTTCAACTCGTATTCGCCTTTTAGAATCAAACTAGTGTTCTTGTAGCATTATGCTTCAAGCCCTGTTCGTATCTTTTCTCTTTTCTGGCTGCACACGAATTCTTCCTTTCCGCGCGTTCCTAGCTCGTTTTATTAGAATTTGAATGCACTGCGAAACAGCAATGCGTAAAGCTTTGTATTGAATGTACGGTAAAGTTGCTATCAATTTAAGGGTTCTGCTTTACTCTTTCTGTAATGAAAGATTAAGTCCTTAATAAGGAAACAGACAGGAAATTAAGTTTGTAAATGGGCATCAGAGTATCTTTACTCAATATTCTTCGTCCTCACTCGAATTCTCAACTTGCTCTTACTGTTCTCTGTACCCTCCGTTGCTAGTTTTGTATTTGTACTTGGAAATTCAGCTGTTTATTCTAACTGGGTTGGGTCCATATTTGGTTGGTTTGTTACAGATCATTGCCTACAGAATCGAGCAGTTCAAGGGGTTGGCTTAGCTCGTTCGGAAGTGAGAGGGAACGCCCAGGAAAGGAGAGAAAAGGTTGGTCCATCACCGTACACGACCTTTCCGGTTCACCCGTCGCCGCCGCTTCTATGGTCACCCCGTTCGTTGCCTCGCCGGGTTCCGACCGGGTCAGCCGGTCCAACCCAGGATCGTGGCTGATTCTTCGACCAGGCGATGGCACGTGGAAGCCATGGGGTCGACTCGAGGCATGGCGGGAGCGGGGTGGGTCGGACGGTTTAGGCTACCGATTTGAGCTGATGCCGGACACGAACGGTGGGATGAGCGCGGCCGGGATTGTACTAGCGGAGTCGGCTCTAAACACGAACAAGGGAGGGAAGTTCGTGATTGACTTAGGTGGAAGCTCAACGGGGAGATCAACGCCGGTGAACTCAACGTCGCCGGCGTGCAGCCCGAGAAGCAGCGGGGATTATGGGTACGGGCTTTGGCCGTATTGTGTGTATAGAGGGTTTGTGATGGGGGCTAGCATAGAAGGGGAAGGGAAATGCAGCAAGCCGAGAGTGGAAGTGAGCGTGCAGCACGTGAACTGCACAGAAGACGCGGCCGCATTCGTGGCATTGGCAGCGGCCATCGATCTTAGCATGGACGCTTGCAGGCTTTTCTCACAAAGGCTGAGGAAGGAGCTGTGTCAACCGTTGGATTTTCTTGCTTGAGATCATCCAACCCACAGCCTCGTGATGGGGATGGTACTTTTTGTTCTTTGTTTTTGTTCGTTCTTTGAGTCATAATTGAATGCGTTTGGGTTTTTGAGTGGCGCAATTTGTCGACGGCTTTTTATTCCGTCGTGTGGGAGTGATTTGGGGTTCTGCTAACAACCATTTTTACAGGGTTTTTGTACAGTCTGTTGAAAGAGAGAGTAGAACAGTCGACAGGGCACTGTTTTTGCTCCTCCCTTTTTCCTTTTTTTTAATGGTTGGTGTGTGACATTGTTTGGTGAAGAACAAGGGGTTGGCTTCGAAGATGTTGTTCTTGTTGATATATATTCAAATCTGACCATTAATTGACCTTCTTGATCCTTACATTATGGTTTTATCCTTATAATTACAGCATGTTTAGGGATTATGATTAGCTGAAGAAACAAGCGTGGTGTTGTTATTATAAAGAAATTGATTGCGTGGGGATTGATTACAAAGTGGTCACATCTTTTCTTTATTTGAATAATATTTCAAGCTCACCATTAACAAATATTGTCGGTTTTGACTCGTTGCGTTTGGTCTTTAGGATTTTAAAACGGATAAAGATTTCTACACCCTTGCTTAGTTCCCCTCTCCAACGGATGTGAGATTTCACAATCCAATCGTGTCCTACACACAAATTGTGAGATTTCACATCGGTTTGAGAGAGGAACGAAACAGTCATTGAAAGGGTGAGAAAAACTCTCCCTAGTAGGCGTGTTTTGGATAACGATACGTAATGAGTTAAAACGGGCAATATGTACTAGCAGTGAGTTTAAACTGTTACAAATGGTATCAGAGTCTGACACGAGGTGGTATGTCACGAGGTGGTATGTCAGAGGATGCTAGGCCCACAAGAAAGTAGATCGTGAGACGGAGAGAAAGGGAGGAGGGGGACATGATGATGGAAAGAATGCATAGTTTGTGAGGGACACGACAAGGAAATGGTCCAAAATAACAGAGCAAGCAATGGTCCAAAAGGTGGCATTATAGGACACATACAATTCCCCCACCTCAACCTCTGTCACACACTACTACTACCTTCAAACTCACACCCTTCCCCAAACCACACAATATCCGGTCGCATTTCACGTTCATCCGTTTACAGTTAAGAAAATGATACGATGTAATATGAATTTCATTTATTTTTAGATAATTACAAATTTATACTTTCTTCTGGTCAATGATTAAGTTTCTTTGCAATTTAATGTAATTTTAGTCGTATACTTAGAACCGTTTAAATTTGATTCGATCAATTTTAATGGTCGAACTAACTTGGTGGGTAGGGATTGGAAATTAGGTAATGATTTGAATTTGAATTCTTTGTGAAGAAGAAGATAAAAAGTGGAGAGAAGAGGGGCAGGTAGAATAATGGCCAATTGAATTATATAATAAGGTGGGGTTTAATTTAATTTTTTTAATATAAAAAACGTGGGCCTGTACGTACACCACACCACGCACGTGCTATCTGAAATTTGAATGGAAAGAGAACCAAATCAAATATTTCTCATAAAGAAAATTGTAGGTACAGCTAAAGCAGACAAAATTTACTGGTGGTGGGCTTGAGCTCATATAAATAATATCAGAGTTAGACATCAGACAGGATCCCAGATTATGAAAGGGGAACAAATTGTTTATAAAGGTATGTAAACTTGTCAGTAACACAGATGTGTTTTAAAGTCGAAATTTTATTAGATATAAATTTAAAATTATGAAATAAGCTTATAATTAATTTAAAAAATTATATTTATTTTTTACTGTTTAATGATAATAATAAATTTAATTAAGCAGAGATTTAAAATGGCGACAAGAATTTAAATTAATTTATTTTCTATACTTTATTGCATCGCTGGTTTTTTATTTTTATTTTTATTTTATTTATTTTTCCCTATTTTGTGAGATCGAGGGCGCGAGCGAGGAGCGGCTGGAATTCCTGTAGATCTCAGTGAAATGAAGCTGCTAGGATGGTGGCTGATGCTGGTGGGATCGCTCCGGTTGGCCTCCGTTTGGTTCGGATTCTTCGATATATGGGCGTTGAGGCTCGCCGTCTTCTCCAACACAACCAGTAATCTTTCTCTCTCAGTCATCCATTAATTTAGTTTCTGCAACTCATGTTCAAAATGTGCGTTGTGTTCCTCTCGTATCCAGATGCATGAATCTTGTACTGTTATCTCGTTGATTCTCCCGTGAATATTTGAATTCCATTGAATCAAAATTCGTACTACTTCTTTTATTGCGATGACGATGTATTGTCACGGACTGGAGTTCTTGTCCTGTGTTTCGATCCGTGACCAGAGGGCAAAGACCTAAAGCTGATATTTCCTCTTCTTCTCCTAGGCAATGCTGAACTCTGTTTGAATATTTCATTGACCAAAAAAGTGTACTCGGGAGAAGGACGAAATTTGTTGTGTTTCTTCGTAGATAGTGAAATTCGTAAATTGGAACCTATATATGAAAGTGTTTTTCCTTGATCATACTAGTATTATCTATAAAATCAATCCACGCTATTAATTCTTAAGCCTGCAAAATGAGCTCAATCAGTTTCTTAGGTTTTGGTTTTGAACCCACATTTACTTGGTTAATCTAATCTGCCATTCTGCTGCTCATCTAACACACCCAATATCAAGTTTTCTTCAATTTTGGACTTCTGGGATTCTCCATTTTCACTATAATTTCATGCTATGCGTACATCCGTTTTGATTATTAGATTCTAAACAGACGTTTATCAATGAAGGAGACGATTCGAAATGTGACGTATAAGAGGACTGTATACTTGTATACCTTCTCATTTATAAACTTCTATTTCATACTCAAAATTCTCCACAGAGATTTTTATTTACTTTTATTATTAGTTTTTCTTTGCAAAATTGTGTTGGAGGAATGCCTCCATGGTAGGATATGTCCTGGTGCTTAAGTTTTACTCTCTTGTCATTTGAATTTGAAGGTGAATGAGTTGGAGATGTGTTAACTTGCTTCAAAATGATACCATGGCTCCTATTCTTACACAACATGCAATATGCTCAGTAGTAGAGTTTTATTGAACAAAATATTACTGGAATATTTTTCCCCTCTCCTTATGTTGCTTATTTTCTATTGTTGTTTGGTTATTATATTATGTTTTAATGAGTGAATGTGTTATCTGGATTTAATGTCATGTTCAATTACTACTAACACTAGAAGCTTAGTATGTGTGGATTATAGGAAATTTGTTTATTTATAGTGTTTCTTAATCTTCTCAGTATGTGTGGATTCAGAACATTTGTGATAACTATTATTAGTTACAGAAGCATAGGCTTTATGTTGAGAAAATCGTTCCCTTCTTCTCCTTATGTGTGTGAGCTTGCATTTTAGTAAATAGGAAAAAATAACCAGCATGGATTTCAAGCTAGGTTCCCTATTCTAATATTGCTTTAATTCATCTTTAATTCTAATTTATCTGTCAAGTTAAAGTTCATGTATCTATTTAAATCATGGCTTAACTTTTGGTGCCAATTCATGTCGTTATCTTAGGGCATGCTCAATCCTGACTATTCTGCTCTCTCTTGCTGTCTTTTGTGATAGTGACTGAAGTTCATGGAAGGACATTTGGAGTGTGGACTCTCCTAACTTGCACTCTTTGCATTGTCTGTGCATTCAACCTTGAGAATAAGCCCATTTATTTGGCGACCTTTTTGTCCTTCATCTATGCTTTGGGGCATTTCTTGACCGAACACTTGATATATCATACCATGTCCATCGCGAATCTCACGACCGTTGGCATCTTTGCGGGTATGATTGCTAGATTAAATTCATGACTGATTGAGTTGGATTTGGACTTCCATACCCATTGTCCTTATATCCTATTCTCTTCTTGTATTCTGAAGTCCTAAACTAGAACAAAAAAAAAATTCAGAAGAATTTATCTGAACTGATCCTATATATTGTTATCAAATCTAGTACATAACTAGTGGAAAGCCTGGTACTCTTTTTTATGATATATTTTAGCTAGCCAAGTTCCCATTCACGGTATTGCTTTTATTCTGAAATATGATATTTGTTAAATGATGCTTCTTTTGTTTGGCTTTTTGTTTTTGCCTTCAAACTTTGATTTAAACGTGAAGACCTTCATTGATGTCGAACTTTTTGTTAACAGGGACGTCAATAATATGGATGTTGCTCCAGTGGAACGCACACCAGAGAATTCATCCCAAACATTCTTGATGAGGTAGATGCTTGATTTGAATCTGCAGACGAATTTATTTTCTTAGTTTCAGGGTGTTGAATAAACAAAGAACATTTTCTATACTAGATTAGCTTTGGAAACACTGTTGACCTTCAAAACCCTTGTCTTACCTGATACAATTTAGCCGGCTTTTGTTCAATGGTAATGCCCTTTTGCTGATGCTGACGGGCTTCCAACTAGTACTGAAAATGGAACTAATTTAGCTGCCATCCCGAAGGAACAAGCCATTTGCTTTATGAGGTTTCTTTATTGTAGTCTTTAGTTTTAAGATGGCATTCTTTTTCTGGAAGGCTGTATTCTAGCGTTTTAATGTTTACCGAGATTAATGCTCTTGCAATTTAATTCCTGTGAAAAATTTCTGACATGATCGATCCCCTTTGCTTCTGCTATTATGTGTTCTTTGAAGCTGACATCCATTTATTGTTACATCTAATGGAGAATTTAGAAATTATATTTCAAACTTGTATTGAATAGTGTTATTAAGACAATAGATTTTGAATGTGTATTAAGGGATTATTAAATAAAGATTAGCCATGATCAGTTTGATAGTAAGCATTTTGCTTTTGCTGGTGCCTCCAACCGCTCAAACCCACCACTAGTAGATATTGTCCACTTGGACTTGTTACGCATCACTATCAACCTTACGGTAATAAAATGAGTCTATTAGGGAGAGGTTTTCACACCCTTATAAAGAATGCTTCCTCTCCAAGTGTAGGATTGTATAGTTCCTCTCATTGGTTACTTGTGTTTGTCTACTAGGGAGAGTTTTTCACACCTTTAGAAGCAATGTTTCGTTCCTCTCTCCAATCAATGTTGGATCTCAAAGTTTCTCTCTTTGGTTATACATATTGCTTATAGGACAACCTTATAAGAAATGTTTTGTTACTCTTTCCAACCAAGTGGATCTCACAGTTTCGATGGGGACATCCGTGAGAAATTGGCATGCAGAATTGACAGGTCCTGGCCTCCTTACACAGCATTTCAATGTTTTAGTGCGCTCAAATTGGCATCCAAGTAAAGCCATTCACGCATTCAAAAGGAAATAAACATGCACTTGAATTGAAACCACTCACCTTGGTTGCTACATGATGCAGCAGCTGAGCCTTGCACTTTATTCGGTTGGTCTTGAATTTCAGCCACAATTCTCTTGCGGATCAAATGCAATGGCATGAGAGAACAAGCAAGTGGAAAAACACACGTTTGCGTGCCAAAACAATGCGTCCTACTACTCATCTTCATCATCCTAGAGGCTGGATGGTATCAATGATAAAGGAAAGCAAAATTATATTCTCTCATTTCACTTCCACTTGCTGCAGACTATTCTTTGTGCTTCTCTGGCACGTACAAGTAGCACTTTTTGTTAAATTCTATGCAAAATGAATGTTTATTGGCGGAAAGTGCCGAAGTAAAAGAGAATACAGTTCTTATCAAAGGAGAGGCTACAGCTTCGAGAGCTAGAGAATTTTTAAAGAATCAATTCAATGCCGCTATTGCTGTATTCAACACCACAAACCTCAAGAATGTGCAAATGCTTCCAAGTCTTTTTAACACAAAACTGGCCTCTTCACTTGTAAACAGTAGGAATCATGAGTCATATTCTGCTACTTTGCCTTCTTGATGCACAAAGAATACTTTTTGAACTAAACAACACGACTCTGTACCTGATGCTCAAGCCAATTCAGTCTAATTATAGATGTTATTAGCAACGATCAACCCAGCGCGTAAGCGAGCGTGCTTTCCTTCCAGGGTGTTGTTCGTTTGAGAACTTGAAATTCATTGACAAGAATTCAATTTGTTGCATGCTACAAGATAAAATTGTCAATCATATGTTGGATCACACAGGCGCCATCGGAATTGTCTTTGTACCTATTAACCTGATAGAAACATGTACTTTGAACTTATTAATTGAGAACGATAATCCAAGGATGATGACTTGCTAATTACGTCTAGTTCTGTGTTCGCCAGATAAAATTTTAGGCTGCAGGATGCAAACTTGCCTGAATAGTAAGGTGAGCATTATTCCTTTGTTTACTTTTGTGAAAGTCAACATCGACCCGCTCCCAGCTCACGCTCGATAAACCTTTGATCATTTCTTCTACAATGATTTTAACACAATAATACTACAATGTTAAAGATGGCCAAACTAACAAATTGTAAAATCATGATCACGAAATCTCAACAGAAACTTATGAATAAAATAACATGAGACGAACTTGTGATACTCAATACAAGAACAGTTGATCTCAAATTGACTGTGAAAGTTAAAACAGTAACTATTAAATGAGTGCTTACCTTCCAAAACAGCTTTCTTGTATCCATTGGCTTCGGCCTCTGATGGCACATATAACTCAGGACTGGAAATTTTTGCCATCTCTACATTTACAATATATGGATATTTACTATCGCCTGATAACCCTTTGAGCTGAAAGGTAAAAACCAGTGAGATAGTAGTTCAAAGTCTACATAGAAAGCTTTCATGGGTAATGTTCAAAATTACCTTTGGCAACTCTTTGTGACGCCTGATAGAAGATGTACACCATCCAACGACGTCTGTGTATAGTGTTAAGGTTTATATATAAACATAGGGCAATACAACTTTCAATCTGATGAGTTTACTTGAGAGTAGAATCAGTGACTCGAGTATTTTCAATCATCTTGGGTTCAACTATTTTTTTTTTCAGGAATGTAATGGTTGAGAGCGCCTACTTGAAAAATTGGGAAGCATCGAAGAATAAGGTTAAATTACAAATTTGGAGCTTATAGTTTGGAGAAATTTAGAATTTAGCCTCGATGATTTTAAAAGCTAGAACCCATCTCTATGGTTTGACTATTTATCAAATGTTGGGACTATTTGTAAATGTTTTGTCATATCTAACGATAAGAATGAAATTCTAAATTTTAAAACCATGGGGACTAAATTCTAACCTTTTTCAAACTACAAGGACAAATTGGTAATTTAACCGGAGTAGAGAAATAATGACAGGATACTGTCGTAACGTGCATTAGCATAGGTAACACGTCGCCTAAACGACTGCAAAGCAGATCTGCAGTAGAAAGACCACAATATTATTACAGGTGAAGATGAATTTCTCTAGAAGCAGGCAAGAAATTGTCGTGAACTTGAGCTCAAAAAGAGTGGACTCACAAAAATTTGAGATCTTCACGATCACCAGCCATATGAAAAAGAAGGGGGCATTTTCCACTGTCCTTGTCAATTAAAAATAATTGCCTCCCAGTTCTTCCAAAGAAATATGATGTGCCAACAGCTACTTTTTCCAGGGCATAAAAGCCACAACACATAGGAACCTGAAACGTGAAAAGTGCTTCATAAATTCAAGAGCCACATACATGACTAGAATGCTACAACCTTCCAATTCTAAGATAGATTTACTCCAGCAAAATAATCTCTTTCAGAACGAAACCTTCTTTAGAGCGAAGAGTTTGATTCTAGTCACTAGCGAATCGTCAATGAAGTCGAGCACGAACAAATCAAAGGGGAGAATAGATAGTAAAATAGCCTATATTTGGTCACAGTGTATTTTCTATAGACAAGATGCAGAAGTTTTGAATTAAGCATATAAAACAAGAGTAGCAAAAAAACATTGATTATTCACCTGTTTATGCCCTCTTGAACCCAGATGTGGGGTCGCACATGTTATAAAATTAATTGGTTCCAGCCCTGCTATTTTTCCTTTAAATTCCTCTTCTTTGCTTTGATCTCTAAGCCCATGTTTGTCATACTCTCCATTTACTTGGACATCTTCTCTTAGTGCATCTTGCTCATAAAGCTTTGCAATGGCATACCTTGCTATCAGTCCGCCTAATGAATGGCATACGAATGAGATCTTTTGGACACTGGAATGTGTCCTGATAACTGACAAAATCTGAATGAAAAACATAATCAAGGCTTGACATATGAAAAATAAACAAAATCTATATGGCAACATGGAAATATAAACTTAGTTTTGAAAATGATGAAAACACCTCTTCTGCTAGTCTTTCTCCCATCACATCAACACCATCAAGAGTCAATGTTGAGTAATTACGTTTACTGCCTGCAAATAACACAAGTATAGTTGATGACATTGTACTCATAAAAGAAGCTTGTTACAAAGTGAACACAAAGGAATTCAGACAAAAACAGGACAACCAGTAGAAAATATGAAAAGGGTAAGCTTCCTTTGCGTTGTGTATACTTTAATTGTTGAAATTAAAAGAAGATCACATTGAAAAACTCACAATGAACAACAATATCTTCAGGATACATCTTCAAAAACGCCTCCGCTGCATATTTCCAATCTTTGGCACTGCCAATGCATCACCCAGAAAAGAATAAAAATCGACTATGTAAATACCAAATGGCATGGATTTGTTTACAGTGTAAAGAAAATCCCATTAGCAGTTTGTTATTAATTAGTGTCTAGGAGCAACTGTTTGTTAAAATAGTTGGGGCTTAGCTGTTCAACATTCTACAGCTAGAGCTAATACCTACCAGAAGTAGAACAATACGACCCACTATTGATTATAAGATAAGAAACCAATATAGAAACAGTACCCACATAAATGCTGAAGAGAATTCATTATAGAGCGATGAATTTGGATTTCAATTGCTTGAATCATAGCAACAACCAAAAGAATCTCAAAGGAAAATGGAGTAACCTGCCAAAGAGACCGTTAACCATTATAAGAAGGTGAGTGGGCTGCGGACGCTCCCCAGAGCCATTGACGACGTCTATATCCAAATTCCCTTCCTCATCGCGTTGTACTCTGAAACATCCGCATCCGAGCATAGGTAAGGAAGACGATACTGTACGATTTCCATTCTTCTTCATCCCATTTCTCGCTTCTTCTCTCTTCTCATTCTCGAATCGTCCTCTGTTTTCCCCTTGGCTCACAGCCTCATAACTCGGCTTCCCCAATTCCACAGAAGCCATAAGAAAACGTCAGAATCAAAAGAAAACAAGGAGAATCAACGAAAGAAGAGGAAGAGAAGTCGGCTAAAGTGGCGCCATCGGTGTTTGAAAACAGAGCAGAATGAAGGCCTTAAATTCCTCCGTCCAAACAAGGTTTTCGTTGAAAGCGGTTGAAGTAGTTATATGGGAAAATGGTACGACTATTACCACACCGTCTACTCGCAACCCCACCGGCTTACAGTGAAGACCCATTGCCGTAGTCCACTGAATCTGCAGGAAGACGAAGATGCAGAGACCACCATTTTCTCTTCCGCCGCCGATTCAGAATTTTCCCGATCTTCACCGCCGCAACCAGTCTGACAATTCATTTCCACACATTTCCATACAGCAACTTCGATTTCAAGAAATGGAGTGGCGATTTCGAAGTTGAGGGTAAACTTGGGAAGCTTTTGGAAGTGGTGGATCTGTCGGCTCCTCGTTGATCAAGACTAAAATCAAATGGGGCCGCAGAAAAGTAGAAGAAACAGAGCACCGCCCATCTCCATTTCCAACTGTTTGGAATTTCGACCTCACCCACCCTCTTGGTGGGTGACTCAAACATTCGGCAAATTATACTTCGTCCAATAACTTGCCGCCACGTTTCAGATGCACTGAACTCGAAACCAGGTGATCGCAACCCAATAATTATAATATTGCCTTTTTTTTTCTTTTTTTTTTTTTTTTTTTTTTTTTTTTT
>NW_019268524.1:3023342-3058627 GCF_002738365.1 Cucurbita moschata
TTTTTTTTTTTTTTTTTTTTTTTTTTTTTTTTTTTTTTTTTTTTTTTGTTTGGGCCTATTCAACCTTTTGGTATTAGCTTACGTGAATTTCCTCCTTATCTTTCTTAATTAATTTAAGTTTTATCAATACTTTACTTCAATTATCTTTAATTATTGGTAATTCTCGCACGTGCCATGTGATCCAGTTTGATTAAGGAAATTTCAAACTTAACAATAAATTTTTTAATATTCAGTTAAATAATTAGTTTCTTTAGCTCATAAAATATAAATATTTGAATTTCTGACATCTAAAAAAGAAAGAAGTATTTTATTATTATTATTATTATTTTAATAGGATATATTTAAAGATTTAGGACAATTTTTCTTTGGTAAAAAGTCAACAAGACAACTCATTGACTTTCAATGTGAATAGCAATAATAAATTAGGGATATTTTTAACGTCTAAAACTATCCTGTGGGACCCAGCACCATCCTACCTACCCTGCGTCTGCCAGAAAATATATTGATTCCCGATTATCAACCTCATTATTTAAAGTTATATATTATAGAATCTACATACTCATTGATTATAATTTAAAGAGAAATGAAAATCTACCAACCCAGAAAATTAATATTATTATTATTATACAATCAATTTTATTTTTATTTTTATTTTTATTTTTAAAATGACTTTCGAATTATCAACTCATTTTAAGATTTATTAAAAATATAAAGACTAAAATTTAACATATGATAGAATATAAAATGAACCAAAAATAAATTAAAGGGGTTTGAGTTCAAAATTAGAAGCTTAAAAGACTTTCCCTAGTCGACCTAATGATGAGCTTGTTGGATGATGAAAGTTCCACATCGACTAATTTAGGGAATGATCATGAGTTTATAATCAAAAAATACTCTCTCTATTGGTATGAAGCCTTTTTGAGGAAGCTCAAAATAAAGCCACGAGAGCTTATGCTCAAAGTAGACAATATTATACTATTGTGGAGAGTTGTGTTCATCTAACGGAGCTAACCGAATTGCTAGAGGAAATTTCTTAATTTCATTGGACGTACCAAGTTGCTAAATATTTATAATTATTATTCTGAATATTCTTGCTAGCCATTTGCACCTCATACTTAGCTAACCAATGGACCCAGCAGAGCCATCCTTGAAGCAACCTAAGAGACGACTTTGAAATGAAAAATAATATCTACAAACATATGAATCTGGACATGGATTTATGTGATAAAGAGGCTAGATTGACCTGAATCTCTCTCCATTATCTCTCCAAGGTGAGTTGATAGCTCAACAAGGAGGACAGCTCCCTTTCTCCAACATTAGAATTTGAGTTTTGGATTTTAAAAAATGGAGAAACTAGACATTTGAACTAAGATTAGGATTTATGGATGATTAATTTGAACTGTAATTCGAATATTGCCGAGTAACTTGTAGCCAAGTTAATCATTTCGGCGACATAAGATGTCGAAGAACATGCTATTAATGAAGGACAGAAACAGATGAAACAAGCTGCCTACCTTAGCAACTACTCCTTATTCAGAACTTTAGGAACTCTGATATACGGCTCATCAAAGACTGGAACTGCGCCAATCATGGCCTCTCTGGGGATAAACAAAAGAAAAAATGGAGTTAGGACTGAAATTTCCTGCCCAATGTTGTAACAGCACAAGTTGCAAAATAACCAGGTTACCTGTTTTCGAATGTTTCAGAAACATCATCCCGCTGATTGCCACCTTCAGTATCTGTAAATATTAGGAAAATCAGTATGCTGCACTCTAGCTGTTTGTCTTTGTTGAGGAGTGTTGGAAGAGGAGTCCCATATTGACTAATTAAGAGGTTGTTTATAAGTAAGGAATACATTTTCATTGTTGAGGAAGCCAAAAGCAAAGTCATGAGAGCTTACGCTCAAAGTGGACAATATCATGCTATTGCGAAGGGTTGTGATTCCTAACCGTCTTAACCGTCTTGAGGTTTTTAGCATTTTAATAACTTGATAAAATTATGATCCAAAAATCTCCCAGAAAGAAATAGAAACATCTGTGGGTGGGGGAGCAGCTTTTTTGGTATCTGAAATCGTAATCAATTATCCTGGCCATGATAGCTCAAGTAAACAGTGCTAAGTTTCGGGTCCTATTGCTGCTATCCCCCTCCACGATATGCTTCATTGCATCACCAGTGTCGTGAGAAGTAGGCAATGCCTCCACATCTTATGATCACTATTTTCCAATGAAAATAACGATTATGTGATTTAAATTTCCATTTTGAATAGACGTGCGATTTGAAATCAACACTTAACAGTGAGAAACAAGCGAAAGCATGGCTAGAAGAACAGCAAACAAGTTTCAAGATGATTGACAGTAATGAACTCCTAAGAGTTGTTGCATGTACCTGCCCTAATGGAAGGCTCAATGCTTTGAAGATCAACCGCCTGGAGCTGCCCAAACCTAAAACATAACATTATCATATTAAGTTAATAGAAACCACAACAGCCAAGAGAATAAACTTAACCGAATGAACAATTTCATTGGAAGAATGAAAAACTCAAACAGAGAGTTAATAGAACGAACAATTTCATAAAAAGATATATAAATCATGTTCCCAGTGCTTCTATCTCAGCACATAGTCTAAACTCTTGAGTGACTCAACCGACATACAGATATAAGATTTTAATCCAGTCAGTTCTAGCCAGCATCTCAACCTACTACTTTTACTTTTAAGAATTTGTTAAAAAAATCTCCAAAATAAAAAAGAGTGTAAAAAAACATTTTGGGGGCATAAGGGGATGGTGCCACAGTGGTGAAGTCACCTCATTAAGTGCAGACTTGGTCTTGCAATCCTGAGCAAGAAGATCTCGACTTGGACAAGCTCAAAAACAGAAATGTGGCTTTAACATCCAAATTGGCGGGCCATTTCTCTCAAAAGAGAAAGAAAAAAAAAATCCCCAGATAAACATCATTATTAGCAAATATGGTTAAATGGCTGTTTACATTATTATTGTAACAGAAATGGCTGTAATGTAGGAAGTTTGGGATTTAATTTGTTCGATTTGCTTACCTTGGTGCACTCTTATTTTTCGTAACCATGATTCTATGCTTGCTTTAGTACTAATTGGGCTTGTCCTTTGTAATCCCCTATGATGCACCTTTTGTAACTTTTCACTATTTGAAGAAGAAGAAGAAGAAAGATGCGGATGATTACAACAGTAATCCTAATGTGGAGGGTTCTCTAGATTCCTGAGTTTGATGCTTGCACATTGTTAAGAAATCAACAATGAACACTGGGAGGAAATAGAAGTTTCAAGTATTCAAAATTTCAAAGCAAAACTAGAGATAACAGAACTGCATTAAATGTTCCAATTCGCTCATAAGATCATCGTTAACCCCGAAAGTTAATGTAAAACAGGTTATAAAGACAACAACATAATCTCATTTGATCTTGTCACCCTTTCTTCAGCTGAGGGAAGTAAATGTAAATTCATAGAATCTCATTTTACAACCTGCCCCTGAAGAATTCCCCTCAATGTGTAGGGCATAAGAGGCAACTGTCTCATA
Organism: Cucurbita moschata; assembly: GCF_002738365.1. NCBI lineage: Eukaryota > Viridiplantae > Streptophyta > Magnoliopsida > Cucurbitales > Cucurbitaceae > Cucurbita > Cucurbita moschata. The sequence goes on from NW_019268524.1 coordinate 3,026,891, forward strand.
GTAAGTTCCCTAGAGGCCAGACACCAACAAAGACCATCATCTTTTCAGTCTCACCTAAGATAACAAACCAACATTTACGATAACCAAGTCTGAGCGTTCGCCACAGTCGCGGAGGTCACATACTTTGAACAGCATTCTTTTACCCTAAATTTATCTAGATGCCTAATATTTTTCAAGGTCTATCAGTTTCTGTGTGCGTGAGAGAGAGAGAGAGAAAGAGAGCGAAGCTTACCAGTCAACAACCTGTCGAATCTTAGGAGCAAATTCTTCAACCTGAAAGCGAGAAGCGGATTTTACTTGAAGAAGAAGAAGATCGAAGAAACAGAAGAAAACATTGAGATGGTGAAGGCCTCACATACCTCATTCGGATTGAGGGAAATTCGAGCTGTTTCAGCTAAACGAGGAACATCGGGAGGTTGAAGAGAGGCACGAATTCCTGGAGCAGTCGAACATTTCCGGATTCTGATACTAGAAACAGGAAGCGAATTCAAACTGGTAGAAATGAAGATTTGGGGATTCAACGATGGAAGTGATGAAGCTCCTTTGAGCAAACGCAGAGCTCCACTTCCCATTTCCAAACGCGAAGGGGAAGACGATATAATTTGGAACCAGCCGCCAAGTTTTCCACTGCGGCTCTATAACATGTATCGTTTTGGGAAAATATCCCCCACAGAATTAAATTATATTTTCGGTTATATTTCAAATTTTGTATTTATTCACAAATAAATAAATTTGGTTTTTTACCTTTTAATCTCTCAGAATATAAATTTTATATAAATTGAATTATGTTAAAATATAATATAATTTCTATATTAAAGTCTATATTTAATTTAATCTCTATCCTTTTAAAATAGATTTCGAGTTAAAAATAAAAGGAAATAAAAAAGAGGAATATTTATAAAATCAAATTGAAATTTAATATATTTTATATATTATTGAAAATACGAAAATAATTTTGTGCATATAATTTGAAATTAATTTATAATTAATGATTAATGTTCAGTTAAAAAAATCAAATATAGTAAGATAGACTTTTGGTATACTTTTTTCTTATTTGCACTTCATATAAACCAAAGTCATCTATTACAATAAATACGTCTAATGTGTTGAAAATGAAATGGTCGGTATAGCTCAATTGGTAGAGCAGAGGATAAAAATCTTTGTGTCACCGGTCTACTATTGAATATAAAGATAATGCGTAGGAAATGGTCGCTATAGCTCAGTTGGTAGAGCAGAGGACTGAAAATCTTCGTTTCACCGGTTCATATCTGCTATGAAAATAAATAAGGATAATGTGTCGGAAATGGCCGGTATAGTGTGCAAAATCAGACAAATTGGATTCGACAGTCAATGATATAGAAGAAACAATTCAATAAATACCATTTGATTCTAGTCGTCTTGGGTGAAAGGACACGAGCTGCTAGTTTATCATTCAGACATGAGAATTTTGGTTAATATTTCAAGCAACGATCACAATTAGTGAATGACATGCCACAAGATGTGTATATTTGGCGATTGAAATGGATATTTAAAGCCTATTCTTTGGGAGATTTCTCATAAGTTACAGGATATAAAGAAAGCGTTGTGAATTGCTTACTTACTGAGAGAGCAAGCACCTGGAGGGAGTATCATCCTTTGTCTGAATCTCCTCCATTAGCTATCCTCTCTGCAATGGTACTGTTACATTGTTGAAGTTGGGAGCCATAAAAGGAGCTTTTACGAGCGTCGCCAGCAGAAAGAAGCGGCATGGTACTGCTCGCGCCGTGACTCTCCAGCAACGACGTAGATGTAACTGGGGTGGCTGGAGATGCTTCTGCATCAGTCTCCCCACTATAGTTAGAACCATCTTTTCCGATGCCTAGAACTGCATATAAGGCGAGGCAGAGGAGCCGAGGTAGATATGAGTTTCGAATCATTAACAGATCATGGCAATTAAACAAGCAAAATGAGAAGAAAGGCGGGATAAAAGTGGTATGCAACATCATTTCCAGTTTTCCTAAGTAGAAGCATGAAAAAAGAAAAGAAAGCAACCTGTTGATGAAGATATCACAGCAGGCAAGTTTGAGTGAGCATGTGTGGCGGGATTTCCAGCTCCCTTCTTTAACTTTGACTGAAAAGGTTAGCCAATCATTAATCACTTGACAACTATCACATCACAATAACAGATTTTTCAGTTCATACCTTCAGATGTTCTTCACAATGCTTCACCACCGATGAAATATTAGCAAAATGACCATACACTAGGGTGTAAGCCCACAAGAGAAGCTTCCTTGGCATGCTGAAATCTAGAATTTCAACCCCATCCATGCGCCGTTGGAAGTTTACTCCGGTTGCCAGTCGACCTGGAGCTAGATACAGGTTCAAGCCAGATGGCAACACGCAAGAGCTCTCACGAAAAAAGTTGTAAGAAGATCGAAGCAAAGAGTTAGCAGTTTCCCAATTCACTTCTGTAGCTCTTTTAACAAATACGTTATTGATTTTGGACAAGATCGGGCACCATTTCGGTTCAAGACTTCTCAGATGTGTTGAGTCCTCAAATGTTGAACTCCATAATTCATTAATTTGCAAATCCACACAAAGTAGCTGGTTACTTTCTAAACCAACAGGTAATGAACTTGACGTTTGAATTTCGGTCGAGGATTCAGAAGGAACGGGAGTGATCTGTGCCAAGCTAATTATAAGGGATCTACACCATGCAGTAGAAGCATGCCTGCAAACTTTTGCAATGTTAATATTGGACAACTTCGGATTCTTAAAACGTTTGCGAATCTTCTCATTTATTGCTTCAAGATTCTCAACCTTGACATTTCTCTCCAAAGTAATGATATGATCATGAAGATACCTGCGGCAATCAGATTCCAAAAGTTCATATCCAAGTACAGTAGCACTAGTGTTTGAAAAGTCTATGGCAACACTGGGAAAAAACAAAAGCTCGATAAATCAGATAACTCTCTAATATGCTTACCCAAACAAATTGCTTTCTGATATACCCGGTCCTCGTATTTCAGGCAAACTGCAGAGTTCTGGCCATAAGTTACCTTGCTCCATGAACAGAGCAAATATTTTCTCTAGTATATGTTCGTAGCCGCTTGCATCACCACAGCTGGCAATCCCAACTTGACGAACAGACGTAATCAAAACCTTGACATACCTCCCTAGAGCAACTGGAACTAGATCTTCAATGCACAATGCAAACTGGATTGATGATTGGTGTTACATGCCACATAAGCAACAACATAAGCAAGGTGCAATTCGACAAGATCGTCAACACATAATGAAAATTGAATTCACAGAGTTGATGGCCTACCAACATCAATAAATGAAATATACATACATGCATACATAAATAAAAACATAAAAACATGTGCGCTTGTACGCATATTGAACAAAAAAAAGTAAGAATTATATGGTTTCTCCATTAAAGAAACAAAAAGAAAAGTAACGGCCAAGATGACTTAATTACATTTATCCCAATTTTTGCATACAACTACATTACATATGCACAACATTAAATTATTTTCCCTGCATTGTATATGTAGGAATCTACAATTTAAATTTAATATGTGGCTGATGAAATATTGAATTGAATAGAAATAGTTCAAAGCACGTAGTTGTTACCCTTTTATCTGCTCGAAGTGATATATAAGCACGCTCAAGGGTACAGATATCTCCAGTCTCCTCCAGAAGTTTCAAATAAAACAATAAGTACTTCCTTATACATGTAATAAACTTCCGAGAACTTTCTGGTAAATTAACTTCAAGTGCTTTTTTATTCCCAGAAAGACCAGGTGTTTTGCGCCTGAAATATAGATATGTCAAAAAGGTAGCTTCCTTTTTAATTACACGTGCTGAAGGCATTACATTAGGTTAAACTTCTAATGCAAGAAATAAACTTCCAAGAACTTTATCGTAAATTAACTTCAAGTGCCTTTTTGTTCTATGAAGACCAGAAGTTTTGTCCTGTAATACAGAATTACTTATGCTACATTGGAAGACTAACTTTCAAGTAAATTTGCTTTGAAATGTGTAAGCAAGTATATAAGGTACTTCATTATGAATACTTCAAACCACAGAAAACATAGATTAGGACTTGGACGTTACAAAGAAAATGGTATGGATAATTTCCTTTTACAAGAAAAACTAAATACTATGGATAATGTAATAATCATTTTCAAAACTTCCATGCTCTTCATATCACTTGGAACAGCTATCTACAGTTCGAAACATGATTTCTTTCTATTAATAAGATAGATTCTAGCAATAACAGAAAGAGGAAGTAAGAACATCAATCATTTTTTATCCTATCCTGCATATAGTCAAATATAAAATCAGTTGACATACTACTTCATAATGCAAGCATATTGTGAAGACTTCTCTTCCGGTATCATTGAATTACCCTGAATGAGTTATCTATAACATAAAGACTTTGGACAAGCATTGAGACCATACCTTCCCTTTTTTATCGTGCTGTCAATCTCCCACATATTTATTGTAAATGATGAACGAGATGATTTAAAACAAAATGAGAGCTCATCCTTTGCTCTGCCCAGATCACCGCGCTCACCCCTTCTATAAAGACCTTGAGCAAGTGCATATCTGGCTTTATGATAGTGTTTAAGATCCCCTTCAACACAAGTTTCAAGTCCATAAAGACAATCGTTGTAAAGCATGTGCCACGCCTCTTCCACTTTAAGGGATTCATCATGCTTTATATCCTCAGAATTTGCCTCACTGCCATCCACGCCCGAAGGTAAATCCAAAGTCTTGGGACCAAATTTATTCAGTATTTCCATCAAAGCATCTCTAGTTGACTGATTAAAGGCATAAGTTGAAAGATCCTGGATAATTCCAACAAAAAGCAAGGATATATAATATATATTATATATATAAGGGAAAATGGAACTCATCCAAAGTCTACCATAGTTCGCTAAATATCTAAAATTCAAAAGGATGACATGAAACAGGAATTCACGAGTATTTGTACTTCGTTGAAAATTAATATAATAAATCCACTATAATCAAAACAAGCAACGATTACAACTTTATAAGGTTTTAGGTTACAAACCTTCAAAGCCTGCATATCCTGTTTTCCACATTTACCAAGAACCTTCAAGCGTGACGCATGCATCCTGTAAATAGAATCAACAGCTGATGGATTCAAAGCAATAGCTTTAGCATAATATGATAGAGCTTTATCATGTGAAAGCCCGAGCTTTTCACTAAGTTTGCCCATATAGAATGCATGAGACCAATCTTGCCTGTATGAAAATAGAGCATAAAATAAAAAAAAACACGGTTAAATTACAAAATTGTGGTAAGGTATTGTTGAGAAATAAATCAAAAGATATCAAAAGTGAAGAGAGAATATACTGATGTGCAAAAGCTTTTTTGAAATGTTTCAAGGAATTCTCACAAAATCTGAACCATGCTTCATCCTTCGGAGGCACCATCGACCGCTGATCATAAAATGGAACCACATTTTGAAGACTGTCATAGTACACAAGTGCTAGTAGCTCATGTATCTCACGCTGGAGTCAAAAAAGGTTCAAACATGAGTTAACAACACTTTTTTATTTTTAACTCCCACAAGTTCTTAGACTCAAACTTGAGGCGGAAGAGTAAGAGTAATTAAAACCATGACAAGTATTGATAGAAAAGACCAAACATTATATGAGATGAGTCCATCTTACAGATTCAAGCATCGAATCATCTACTATTTACATATATTTTAATATTCAAAATAAAGAACATTTCTACAAATTATAGGTAAGAACCCTGACGAGTAATCTGAATAAACTTTAACTTTATTTCATTATAATGATGGTCATCAATAAAACGTGCAGGCGTTTCCTAAACATCATCTCCATCTTAAATGAATATAATGAAATAAAAAAGTTATAAAAGCACCTCACTGCTAAAATGACATACTATCCACATGATTAAGAAACAAACCTAACATACGGCAGAAACCATAAAATGATGGGGTCTGGTCTCCAACTGAACATAGAGAAAATTTAGAGGTCAAACCTGCTGAGTTGATGACTTTGCTAAAGCTAAACTCATAAGCAGACAACGCCTGCTCCTCCTTCGGCTTATCTCCACTCTATGGGGTAAAGTATCATTTTTCCTCCATCCTGCAACATTGATGTGCTTACTACCATCATTGAGCAGCAGGTCTACCTCCTGTTTTGTGGTCAATATAGAATTTCTGAGAATGGAACTTACAAGAATGATTTGAAGATGCATATCTGTAAGAAATGTGTACCCACCAAAACAGACGGGTGGATTATGCAAAATGACAGTACATTTACCTCATCATAAATATGTGCAAGTTTTTGCCAGCTCTCAAATCGCAGAGGATTATACAGTAAATCATATTTGAAGAGGCTTGCATTATGTTGTACAAATTCCTCCCCTTCCTTGGTGAGCACAAAACCTGGATATTTGTCAGTTGCACTCATTTCCTCGGATTGAGCAAGGAAAAAATATAAGTTGCTATAAACTTCCACATATGATTCAGAGCTGCAATCAGGAAAATACAGATAGCTCAATTTCAAGAGCAAACATTTAATGAATTTAATATTTTTAAAGTGAAGAATTACCCTGTTTTACCATAGGTCATCGCAAAAGTAATGCAAAGTCTTACCTCCCTAAGACTGATGTTCGATATTGTTTAAGGCTTCCTACATCATTCAGTAATATCTTTGTCATTGTTACAAGAAACTCATCTGAACCAGCTTCGTCAGAGAGTTTCTCTTCACACAAATTGGGATCATCCAGGAACTTGTCTATCACATTTCCATCCAATACTTCCTCTGGAGGTTTTAAAAAGTGTTTGCGGATGGCTCTTAGAACCCTTCGCAGTTTGACTAGTCCAGTTCTCTGAAAGGCAGAAAAACAGGGCACCAGATAAAAGGCCAATCAAACTAAATTCAATTTAATGCTAACTCCTGTAAATCATAAATTCAGAACTCTTGATAGTCCCACCAAAATATGGGAGTGCAAGTGTCTGATTTCTCCAAGTAAACATAAATTCTATCAAAGGGGAGGGAGACACTAATAGAACAGTGGACATACTTGCAGAAAGTACTTACAGAAGATGCCTTTGCATAAGGAAGTATATACTGGAAAACATCAGCACACTGTTCCTTGGTCTGATAATCCCCACGGCTAGTATTTTTATGTACAGATAGATCGTCGTCATATGATGAGTCACATCTGAGGTTTAACCCGTACAAGCAGAAAAAGCACTGATCCAAAGCATTGTCAATTTTTAACTCTAGCTCCTCCTTTTCATCTTCATTTTGCTCATTCTCACACTCTACTAGTTGGTCGCTATTATTTTCACCAGAGCTGAGCTTGCCAACAGATTCCTCACTTCCTTGCTTAATAAATTCTCCTTCTATAGCATCTTTCAATATCAATTTATGAGTTGACAAGCCTTCCTGTGTTATATCCTCCTTAGCATCCTTCATTGGGGATTTCTTTTCATCATTGTGACTTAATCCCAAATCTTGAGCATTTAATTTTGGTCGGTCTGGAGATGCTTTTACCTGACAATTCTGCCATTCCATGTCATCACATTCAATTCTTTTCCCATTTACCGAGTTGTTCAATTTAAGTTTCATATCCAAAGCTAAGAGATGCTTTATGGAAAATTTAAGAAACTTTCCTTCCTCTCCTTCACCCTCACCCCAACAGCAGAGACCATATTCTGCAAGTAGGTCATGTGTTGCAACAATTAACTCAACCTACATTGAAAAGTCAGAAATTGATCAGAATATAAGAGTAACAACTGCAAAGGGAATCTTTATAAAAAGAATAGGCCGAGGAGCACAATAGCAGGCTCGATAATTAACTTATTAACCTAAAAAGGTCATATACTGACGTGAGATTTCACAGGCACGGAAAGATCAAGATGTTGGAGTTTGCAGAACGCAATGGCTGCATCTACAAGGCAGCATTTTTCAACTTGATCATCTACTGCTACGCCAGAAGACCTCTTAGAGAGGAATATGTTTATAACGTTACACATGACTGATAAAAGCAAGAACTGCATATCAGAAATCCTCCTTGTCTGTATGTCATTCTGCAAGCATAACAAAGTCAATGGTGGTAATGAGTGAGTACAGCTCTTAAAGGAGAAGAGAGCAGACAAGAAAGGCATTAAGAATGCATTCTGTACACACTTAGTTTTAGCTTCAACCCTGATAAGCAAGTTGAATTCAAATGTTAGCAAAAAATAAACTAAAAATTATAAAATTCAAAAGCAACGTCCATAAACTTCCCTTATTCAGTAAGAGAAATAAATGTATTAAAAAAACTAAAACTACAATCTAACCCCATTGCCCTCTAAGGAATGACGTAACTAAAGATCTCAGGCAAGTGAAGTTTAAAATACCACTTTCGAATGACATCAAATTTTCATCAAAGTCCATGCAGTAACTAAGCCTGCTCAAAGAAATTCCTATATCCAAACAAAGCCATGATCATGCTTAAATAATTTATGCATGTATATGGTAATTAAATTATTTAAGCATATACATGCATAAATTATTTAAGCATATACATGCATAAATTACTTAATTGTGCATGTAGAGGGTAATTAAGTAATTATGCATGTATAGGATAAAACAGAGTCATGAACAAAATTATCCATGTTGTCCACTACCTATCCATCTATTTGAGTTACATCTATAACACGACGAAATATCTTTCTTTTTCTCCAGAAAATCACCGGTACTCTTTGACAATTGACATTATTCATGATATTTAATCTGACATTATAAAATCCATGAAAATTGGTTGGCACTTCGCACATATACAAAAGGAATATCAATGTCTCCATTCTAGGATAAATATTATAGTCAACTTTTCACATAAGCATCTTCACATTATTTACTAAACCAAATTTCTTGTTTATATAATTATCTTCATATTGTTTCCTTAAAATTGGTCATTTCTATTGAAAACTTTAATTCTAGTGAAGAACGCACTCTAATATGTCAAAAAATAAACCAGAACTAAGATAATCATGTAAAGCACAAGGACTCAAATAGATTATTTGAAAGTTAAAGAGACCAAAAGATTCAGTCCGTCAATAGAACTACAGGATAAGATACCTTATGCTCCAATCTACTACCAGGGGCAAAAGTTTACGAAGTACGCTTTTAAATTATTCTTATTTACCCATTTCACTAATGTTTGGACACTTCTCTATTAGATGAAAAGGACTTGTAATGACATGGTAAGGAACAGCAAGTTTTCCCACAAAGTGACTCATCTAAAACAGATACTTGTACTTGATTCCATTATAATATCTTTAATAATGTAGGATTAACTGGATGAACTTGAGAAAATTGGTTTTACTTGCATTACAGTTGTACACAATCATCTAGAGGCTTGATCAATTTTTCGATTTTAAATGAAGAAATCACTTAGTACATGAAAAGATAACAACAAAGTACAATAATGGGGAATAAATATTGGCTTACTGAGTCTCCGGAATGTTCGATTGAGTTCTTTACTTGTGATATACAATGAGATGTTGCTTTTACTTCTTCTGCAACTAGATGGTTGCAGTGGCTGCTCGCACTATCCTTTGTTTCTATGTCAGAGAGTGCTTTTGCCTCTGACTTCTCACGAAAGGATTTACTTGATGTAAAATACTCATGCATTCCAGCAGCAGCCACAAGTATTTGCAGCTTCCGTTGGTGAGAATTCAAATATATCTCCATATCCAAACGATTTTCCTTCTCACACGATTTGATTAAAACATCAATCGCTGCAAGTTCTACCGAAGTAACCCCTGCATCTTTCCTTCCCGAAAAATGCAAGGATAAAGCATCAAGGTCAAGTTCATCTACACCAAATAGAAGTGGAGAAAGTAAAGTGATGCATTCTTCATACATTTCTTTCTCAAACATTTCAGGTACAGCATTCTCCATCAAGAGGTCAACCTTTAAAACGTTAATTTCATAAAGTAGTCTATCCAAGGTCAACCTTTTCAAGACCCGACAGTGAGGGAGGCAGACCAGTGACACAGAATCATGCACATCATTCTTATTTTCCAGAAGTGATAAAGAAATACAGAACTCTTCACAGGCTTTTGCCTTGTTTCCATCCCACAAAGATAATTGCCCACTAAGCCAAAAGAATCGTACCCAGAAGGATCTGTTATTTGTGAAAAGTGAATTTTCAACAAATAAAAGCTGGTTACTAGAATTTTCAGTTGATATTCTGCTGTCACCTTGAAGACTGCTAGAGCCATTATCACTCTTTAGGACAGAACTCAAATTCAAGGGATATTCCAGGGCTACTAACTCAATGATCTTACATAGATGATATGAAGCCTCTGACATGAATTCAGATTGCTTGGAAGTATCAGATGAGAATGACCCAAAGTCAAAATAGAGTTCAGCAAGAAAAAGATTGCATTCAAGAGATCTGTCCTTTCCCCAATGTCTTGTCAACTTTTCCAAGTCCAGAAATTTGAAAAATGCATCCTGAAATGAAGGATACGTTCTTGAAAGCTTTTCTAAAAGCATATGACTCACATGGTAAGCACCATAATTACAGGAATTCTCTACCAAAAAAGTATGAACATCATAGCAGTCCTTATCCCATTTACTCTCCTGATCAGGATAGGAAACAGACTTCCTGGTATCATGGTCAGTATCTTTGGTTCCCAATGCACAGGAAATAAAGGGTTCAAGATACTGAGTTACAACCCTGGCCAGATCTTTACTAGTAGAATAATCTAATTCTTCTATTCCAGGCTTACGACTTCTTAGCCTTTCAAGACGCGTACTACGTCTCTCCTGTGGATGTTCATCTAAACCACTTGCCTCTTTTTCTTTAAAAGAAGATGAATTTTCTGTGTTAGAATCCGCAAGAGATGTATTTCCACTAATGGAGGTAGAAGCAAGCTCTTTCCTCTCCATAAATGCAGTACTACAATCTAAACTGGGTGGTAGGCAAATTTTTAATCCAACATCACCAGATCTAAGTGGTTTTTCAGCCTCCACCTCAGATCCGCATCCGCTCAATGGACGTAAGATATCTAGGAGTCCATCAACAAGACCTACCCAGGAAGCTTCTGCTAGATGGAGGTCTATATTCCAGTTTGACCTTTTAACTTTGACATCCTCATCAAGATCCTCTTCACTAGCCTTCCTCTTATCAGTAAATTTGAGTCGGACATGTTTTGGTTCTAGCTTATCAATACCTTTTGGCGCATACAGAACAGGTTCCGGCTCTTCAATTGTACGTTTCACATGCAAAGCACGAGCATGTGATGGCCAGTGCCTCAAAATCAATTCTGCTACAGAAAGACAGGCTACCTCATCACGTATGGCAATTAGAACTTCCAATAACTTCTCCATGCAATTCCCTTAACAACAACCACCCATAAAACACTTAGTACCATGTCTGTGAAAGAAATATGTTAAAAGACCATATAAAATACTCACAATTATTAGGGCTGCATGCAAGTCCTTGCTCAAATGCCCAACGTGAAATACTAAGTAAGCCCATTGAGCAAGATAAAGTACCCAGCTGGTTCCATACAACAGAATCTTTAGAATCAATTTCCACAGCTTGAAGATAACAATGCAGAGCACCCTCATAATGTGCAGATCCCTGTTGTAGAAATACAGCAGCAAGATTCTTAAGTGCTAAGAATCTGCAAAAGACCATTCACGAGTAATTACAAAAGAAGTGAATTGGTGAAAATATTCATCCAATAAAACCTTAAACTTTTGGAAACAAGTAGAAAAGATAGCATGGATCAATAACCTGAGCTGCAGTAGATGATTATCACCAGCTTCACCATCAACCTGCATAACCAGAAAAATCAGGAATCCCATACATGGTTCGTTCTCCATCAATTACTCTGATCCTTTAAGAAAGCTAACCTGTGCAGATGCTATCAAATGATCCTTGAGAACGGATTCCAACAATTCACGAGCCTTTTCATACTCTTTTGCTTCTAACTTAAGAAGTCCATCGTGGTAAGTTTGTGTCAGATGGAATTCCTGCGTATAGCAGATAAAATTAAGATAGTGATTGAATCTTCAATTCAACTATTATTGTAGTGTCTAACCACACTTCTTTCCAAACAAAGTTGGAAATCATCGCCATTCTTCAAAAATTTCCCAATAAGACGACTTAAAAACAACAAAGAGAAAACAAAAATACCAAACATACAAGCTCCATGTTGCATCAAAGACCATCAACTTGCTTAGTTGCATCGATATTAATTACAATTAAACAAAAAAAATGCAGTAATCTCTAGAAACGCATTCTTTCTTCACTCACGTAAACTCCTATGTGTTAAGGCAATTTCCACCTCGTTTAAACTACAGATGTAAACGACATTGAAGCTAAATAATAAACAAAAAACTACAAAGAGAGAAAGGAAGGGCATGCCTGAGCTTCTTTAGTGGGAGCTAGGGGTTCCCACTGATTTCTGGAGTCTGTATCATTAATTGCAGAGATTGAAAACTGAAAAATAGAAGAAATCGAGGTTATGAACATACAAATTGAAGTGAATCTCCGAAAATAATACGAATAATTGGAGGTTGTTTTGGCAAATCAATTGAATATTGTATGAACTCGAGAATCAGGAAATCACTGTACCATATTTCGAAATACTGGGAGCGGTGTTGAGCCAGAGCTTTCACATTTAGCCCGCGAAGCTTCGGATTCTTTCGGAGTTTTGGGGTTCAATTGTCTCTTGGAACTGGTAGTTCGCCCTGCTTCTTCGCCTCAACTTGTTCGCGCTATAAAATCTTGACTGTTAATGGTTTCGAATTGGGGTGAATATTGGGGAACCAACAACGAAATCAACCACACAGGCCCAAAGCAATGGAATTGGGACGGGAAGGAATCTTCGAATTACTTTAATAAAAATACTATTTTTTTTTCTTTTTCCTTTTTTTTTTTTTTTCTTTTGTCTCAAGAATATCTTCCAACTTAAAGAAAATAAATAATAATAAAACATTGTGTTACGTAATTAAACAATTTATTTTAAAATTAGTTATTTCCCAACTCAAGATAAATGTTTTTAAAAAATTGATATTTGGGATAGATAAATAATATGTGTCATATATATAAATGATAAAAAAAATTGATTTTTTTTTTTTTAATTTTAAGAGTATTAATATTATTTTTTTAAATATATTTAAAATGTGTAACGATTCATTAATTAAGAGTTATGTATTAATGAAATATTGAAAATTCAACGATATTTTTTTAAATATTTTTTAAAATTTAGGAATATTTTTTAAATAAATTATTAATTATTTTAATCTAAATCCAACATTAAATAAATAAATATATATATATATATATATATATTTAAAGTTTAAGTTTATGAGATTCTATTAATTTAATCGTTTTTTAATAATATATTTGAATGACTATCACTTTTATATAGTAAAAAGAAAATTAATTAAAAAAAAAGAAAAAGTAGGAATACTATTGGAAATTTAAGACGGTTAGAATTGTGGACGATATTCATAAACATTGACTCGAGAACTATATTAATCAATATTATCCAAACCCAAATCGTAAGGGCTAGGTTGGGTTTGATTTTTTTTTTTTTTTTAATTTGAGTTGAGTTAATTTTTTTTTTTTTAAATCGAAAATTTGATTTGGTTCATGAGTTAAAAATCTTTTAATCGTTCGACGAACTCGAAAATGGAGTTCCAAACTATATTTTAAAAATTATTAAGAAATATAATATATTGATATTTAGAATGGAATTCAGTAATATTTGTGTAAATATTTTATATTTAAATTTTATGAATTTTAGTTATGAATGTAACTTATACGGGATAAATATAATTTTTTTAAAATAATAAAAAATAAACAATCAGACGAGATCTCGCTCCATTCAACTTTAATTACAAAACAATATTTTAAAACATGTATATAGATTATTTATGAATGATAATATTTCATTGGAAGCATTAGCAATTGGTAACAAAAATCAAATTTTTTTAAAACATGTATATAGATTATTTATGAATGATAATATTTCATTGGAAGCATTAGCAATTGGTAACAAAAATCAAATTTTTTTAATGTTATTTTAAGTCTTGAATTAGATCTTAATTGGATTCATATCTCTAATTTTCGTAAAATGAATTGAATTAGATCTTAATTAAAATGAAGGTAAGTGAATTCATATCTCTAATTTTCGTAAAATGAATCGACGATTAGCGTTGAATTTTGAATAATTATTATAAGATTATATGTAATTATTCATACGGAAGTGATAGAATTGCCGAATAATTAATTTTTTTGATTAATTATACGCTTAATTTTACACCCAAATACATACAAAAAAAATTAATTATAGATCAATCTTGTAAATTGAAAATTTTTATAAAAGGAGAAAAATACCCAATTTTTTTTTTTTAATAAATGACATAAAATCGTAAGGTTTTAAAATTTAAAACGTGTTAGTTTGTGATGTTTATATGACTTGATAACTCGATCAACTACAGTCATTCAATCCAAATTATAAATGTTGGGTTGAGTTACTATTATTATTTTTTAATTTAAATTAGATTGAATTTTTAAATTTCTTTAAGTTGGATTAATCTCAGCTTAAAAATAAAAAATTGGGTTATAAAGAGATATATATATATATATATATATATATATTAAAATTATTTGAAAGTTGAAAATTTTTAGATTTTTTTTTTGAAAATGGAAAAGACGCAAAGTTAGAATAATATATTTTTTTATTATTTAACGTTTTATTATATATAAGTATTAAGTAAAATAGTTTGCTTTTTATTTTAAAATTTGGACCGTTACACAGAGAGGACATCTTCACATGGGGACGCTCACTACAGCGGTATACAACATTTAATTCTAAAAAATTTGAAAATTTTTCACTGAGCGGCATGCGCCACGTGGCAGCCCGTTAGAATTCGACCGTTGCCAAGTTCTATATCTTTTCCTTTCACCCCGATTTCGTTTGCCTCGTCTTTCCTCGTCTCGCTTTCTGTCTCTTCTCGCCATCCGATCTGATTCTCTCTTCTCTCCTCCCTCTCTTTCACATGGCGATCGCTGCAGAGAACCAACCACAGGAGAAGGTAAAGCGATGGAAATTTGTTGTAGCACGTTTGTGATTGTGATTTGTGTGGTTTCGCGTTTGTTTTTTCAAGATTAGGATTGAATCTTTCTTTTCGTTTTTCTTTCTCTCTTTTAGATTTCTCTTGTTTGATGCTACAAAGAATTTTAGGTTTCTGAGGCGCTTATACACGATTAAGCCTCCGCTTCTATAATCTTGTACTCTCTTTGATATATCGTGGTAGAAATTGAATAATGTAGATGTTTTCTGATTTTAATTTCATTCTAGTAGAGTTCATCAGTAATTAACGAGGACTAGTAATTTTAGTTTTCGTGTTTGTAGTAAAGAAATTAACAAGTTAGGGTTTCAAATTGTCGTTTGGTAGTTGACTATTTTTCCAGGAAGATGGATCGTTTTTGAAAGATAAAGGAATTTGAATGTTCAAATGTTTTTGTAGATCACCACTACGGAGGCCTCTGCAGTCGAGAAGAGAAGATGGACGCTTAACGACTTTGACATTGGAAAACCTCTCGGAAGAGGGAAGTTCGGACATGTCTATCTAGCTAGAGAAAAGAGGGTGCGTTTTACTCACTCAACCTTACGTGTTTTGTGATTTTCGTTATTATGCAAGCTTTTGATCTCAAAAAGTCTTAATAAATTTCAGTTCACTGAAAGATATTATATTCGTTTTGTTTGTGGATCTCATTCAAAAAGAACAATTATTTTCCTAGAAAATCACAACAATATTGGTTTCTTGGATTTTACAGTTCAAAAGTTTTATTTTTATTCATTTTTTCCCTAGCATTTTAAAGCGAAGGAGAACCAGAAGTAGCTATCAGTTTTGATACTTTCTGGTCTGGTTTTGTTTTTCTGGTTCCTAACAGGGAATGTTCATTCATAGACCAGACACTAACTAAGACTGTAAAATTATATTGGTTTTGCGCGTTGTTACCTCGAGAAGAAAGTAACTTATAAGCGAGTGTTAGGAAATTATACTACGTATTGTGCTGATTTCTTCTCATAATTTGTGAGTGTTGACTTGATTCCCGTGAATTTTGAACAGAGTAATCACATTGTGGCACTGAAAGTCTTATTCAAGAGCCAGTTACAACAGTCTCAGGTTGAGCATCAGCTTCGCCGGGAAGTTGAAATTCAGAGTCATCTTAGACACTCTAACATTCTGCGCCTCTATGGATATTTCTACGATCAAGTATTGTATTTTCTCTGGAAGTCTCTACAATGAATCCAATAATTTGAAGTTGTCCAATGAAATATTCAACCGTTGATCTTTCCCCCTTAAATGTTGTTGCTGCAGAAACGAATTTATTTGGTACTGGAATATGCTCCCAGAGGTGAGCTTTACAAGGAACTACAGAAGTGCAAATACTTCAGTGAGAGACGTGCTGCTACCGTAAGTTCTCCCCTCCATGATGCCATGGTTCATGGTTCTTCTAATTTCAGTTACAGCATACCCGTAGGATGTTAATTGTTCTAATGACGTTTTAAATGTATGTTGCATGAGACAGTACGTTGCATCGTTGGCCAGGGCTCTCATATACTGTCATGGAAAACATGTAATTCACAGAGACATCAAACCAGAAAATCTTCTAATTGGTGCCCAGGTTTGCTTGCTTGCTGGCTTCATTTTGATTTGACTTCTAGGTTTCTCAGTTCTCAATGTTAGATTCTCTCTTTGGGGCTAAGCAAATGAGGCTTTCCTTTCACAGGGTGAACTGAAGATAGCAGATTTTGGATGGTCGGTGCACACATTTAACCGTAGGCGTACTATGTGTGGGACATTGGATTATCTGCCTCCTGAAATGGGTATGTATACTTAGACCGGGTATCACAATCACTTATCTTTCAAATGTCCGTTTACTTTTTGTTTTAATACTCGTCGTCTTGACAGTGGAGAGCGTGGAACACGATGCAAGTGTGGATATCTGGAGTCTTGGTGTCCTGTGCTATGAGTTCCTCTATGGGGTACCCCCATTTGAGGCTAAGGAACACTCTGACACATACAGGAGGTAGATTTGATCGAAGCTTTTTATCTGATATTATAAAATAGGTTCTTTCCATCGTTGATACAATTTTATATGATCAAACCTGCAGAATTGTGCAAGTAGATTTGAAATTTCCTCCAAGGCCAATCATTTCTTCGACTGCAAAGGACCTCATCAGTCAGGTATTATTATAGCCTTGCATATCTCGTTTGATAATATTATAGCCAATATATTTATCATATTGAGTGAACAAATGTTTTGCTTTTGTTGTTTTCCATGTAGATGCTTGTCAAGGATTGTTCTCAACGGCTGCCACTACACAAAGTTCTCGAACACCCTTGGATTGTGCAAAATGCAGAGATATCTGGTGTATATAAGAGTTGAGATTCAGCCTTGTTACAATAGCTATTTGAAACAAAGCTTCAAAATTTAATCTCCATTACTTGTAGCATCAGCGCAATCGGGGGAGTCTCTGAGAGATTGTAAACAATTACTAATTGATAAATATCCTTTCAATTGTCATCCCATTTGTTTTCCCAAATTCTTCATCTGTTCTTCAACATGTCTGTGTTGTGTACAAACGATTGGTAGCTTGGCTGGCATGCAAATTTTTATGATTAGAGAGAATGCTGTGCTCTTAATAGCAGTTGGTTTCACCTGCTATGGATTTGGACCTTTTAAACTTTTACAGTCCCTAAGGATGGTCTCAAAAAGTGTTAAAAGTACAATGGCTGCTGCTATTCCCTTCAGGATTAGTAATAACCATCTTTAATTGGGATGGTGGTTACGGTACACTTTACATAGGCATAGCAAAATTTAATTCTTTGGAACTTGTTCTCTCTGTCATGTTTTTAGTTCAACGTTCAACGACTAGTTGAGTGGAAGATTCGAATCTCTAACCCATGTGATCGATATACAACTTTGTTCTATGATGTTTAGGTTCTGGTTCTTCTTATTAGTTTTGCATTTTCTGATGGAAGCTATACTCGTCAGTGCAACATGATCATCGAAAGGCTAGGCAATAACTCATTGCGTAGGGACTTTCGTAGCAAGTGATCGGTTGATTTTACTGGGGTTTTTTATTAGTACCTTGTGAGATCTTACATCGGTTGGAGGGGGAAACGAAGTATTATTATTTATAAGGGTGTGGAAACCTCTCCCTAGTAGAATCATTTTAAGAGGCTGACAGCGATACGTAATGGATCGAAGCGGACAAATATCTATGTTACATACCTTCTCTTAGAGCGTAGGATATGCTGTAATGAGTCTGAAACCAGTAATCTGATCCTTAGAAAGCTCTCAGAAGTTGTTGAAACTATACTTGATGCTCTTGGAAAATGGTGTTCCATGTATATAACTATGATTTGGACTAGCAGGGCTCCTGTAAGGTTGAAGCTTGCAGAGATGTAATTACAAGCTTCTGTTTGTTTTCTTGAAGTTTCCTGCATCTTTGTTTCCCTAAATAACGAACACGTTTTTCCAATGGTCGAGGCTCGTGTTAAGACGATTCAATCGGAACTTTTTCCTCTCATAGCTGTAATTTCTAGGCATCTGTTTGGTTTCCTCAACATGTAGAGCACAAAGAAAGATAACTAAACAATCTATATGTCATTAAAGATGCTGTGCATATTGGCATTTCATTCGTTCACCACAACCCCAGATTACCAGTAGTCATTACAAGAACATTTACCATTTTTGAAGTGGTGAAAACGACTTCGATCTCGAACGACAATCTCTCGCTCAACGATTTTCGAGATTATTTTCATTGCATCATGACAGTCGTCGCAAACTCTCAAGTTCTTAACTATTCTGATTGTCGTGCCCTCACTGGTATTGATAAGCCCAAATGCAAGTGCGAGCTTCTCGCTATGAGTAGAAAGAGCATCCTCCTTCTCTTCTTCATCTATATTATGAATCACAAGGTCAGTCTTTGGTTTATATCCCGCAAGTTTCATCTTCCACTTCAATTCTCTAATCATTGAGTATATTTTTGCAGATTGAGGATGCGACAAGTCCCCCATGAAAAATTCATAAACCGAGTTATCGATCTCAATCCAACTGCAGCCTGGAGTTTTCATTGACTTGTTGTCTCGCATTTTCAACCGACAATTAGCTGCATCGTCCAGTCTACCCATTGAAGCATAAATATTGGCCAGGTACACAAGACTTCCAGAATGACTCGAGTCTAGTTCAAGTATGTGTCGAACCGTGCATTCTCCTCGTTCTGCATCTTTGTATATTCGACAACCACCAAGTAGTGCACCCCAAACTATTACATTAGGCTGCATAGGCATAGAGTTAATCAAAGACTCGGCTTGATCAAGACGCCCTGCACGACTAAGCAGATCGACCACACACCCATAGTGCTCAACCTTAGGAGTAATACCATAAACTTCAGCCATCATGTCAAAATACTTCAGCCCCTTATCGACCAACCCAGCATGAGTGCAGGCTGTTAATAAACCCATGAAGGAAATATCATTTGGCTTTAAACCATCATCTTCAATCATTTTAGCAAAGCACTTGAATGCTTCATCTGCATAGCCATACATAGCCAACCCCATAATTATTATACTCCATGAGGTCACATCTCTCTCCTGCATTTCATGAAACACCCTCTTGGCCTCCAATATGCATCCACATTTTGCATACATGTCTGCCAATGCATTCCCTAAAAACAGCCCTACTTCCATCTTGCTTCGTCTTATAAACTTGTGAATCCATTTCCCCAGATCGAGAGCACCAAGATGTGCACAAGCCGAAAGTACACTAACAAGCGTTACATCGTTGGGTGCCGGGTCGCCTTCATGCTGCATTTGCCTGAACAACTCAATTGCATCTGCATACTTCTCATTCTGTGCATACCCAGCTATCATTGCGTTCCAAGAAACCACATTCCTCATTGGCATATTCTCAAACAGATGGCGTGCTTCTTCTAAATTGCCCATCCTTGCATAGCCACTGATCATCGTCGACCAGGACACCAAGTTTTTCACCATCATCCCATCAAAAACCATCCGGGCTTTATCCACCATTCCACTAAAACAATACCCCGAAATCAAAGTGTTCCATGAAACAACATCTCTCACAGACATTTCATCAAACAGCTTCTGGGCAATCCAATTGCAACCCACCTTAAAATACAAATCCACCAGTGAATTCCTCACAAACAGATTGGATTCACAGCCATATTTAGTCACAAAACAATGAACTTTTTGGCCTTCAAGGACCTGGGCAAGGCCAGCGCAGGCCTTGAGCACAGAAGTGAAGGTATACTCATCTGGGTTTGGCGCATCAGGCACTACCACCTGGTTATTGAAGTAAGCAATAGTCTTGTGCCAAGCGTTGTGTTGAGCGAAGGCTTTGAGAAGAGCATTGTAGGCAAAGATGTTGGGAGAATTAAGATAGTGATTGAAGACGAGAACAGAGTGGCGCAGGTTGCCATGGGAAGAAGAAACGCCGATGAACTTGACTGCTACGATATTGGGGTCGATGGAGGGGATGGGGGAGGCGAGGAGTTGGGCTTGGATTTCGAAAAGCTGACGCATTGAAAGCTGGGCGGCGCATCGTAGAAGAAGGTGGATGATTCTGCGGTGGTTGTAGTCGTGAAGGACAGCCAGGGTGATTAGACGAATTGGCAGACGAAGTTCGAAGGCTGAGGAACCGCTTCCAACTCAAATACAGCATCCAACCAGGTATTGGCCAAGAAATATTTGCTAATTTTTTGGGTTAAAAAATTTATTAAATTATTAAATTAAAAATTAAATTATGTGTCTTGTAAATTTGTTTTAAATTTTAATTTGGAAAGTTTAGGAATTAAATCTCAAAATTTATGAGATCTCATTTTGGTTGGAGAGAGGAACGAAACATGAGGACGTGAAAACCTCTCCCTTGTAGATGCGTTTTTAAACTGTGAGGCTAATGACAATATGTAACTGACCAAAGCTGACAATATTTTGCTAGCGGTGGAATTGGACTGTTAAAAATGGTATCAAAGTCAGACACCGAGTAGTGTGCTAGTGAGGACGCTAGATCCTAAGGGGAGATAATGAGATCTCACATCGGTTGGAGAGGGGAATGACGCATTTCTGATAAGGGTGTGGAAACCAAGGCTAACGGCGACTGTAACGGGCCAAAATGGGCATTATTTACTAGTGGTGGGCTTGAAGTGTTACAAACGGTATCAAATCTAGTCATCAAATAGTGTGCTAGCGAAGTCACAATCGCGGTTTCTAGGCAGCAGATTTGGTGATTGTGCAGCACCCACTCTCAGCACTGAGTGGGTTAAGCCTACTTCGAATCCGTTGCCTGCGGTCAGGCAACGTGAATATAAACCTCGGGTTTCAATTTCAAGAGAAGATTTTAGAAAGCGAGGGAGAGAGGTTTTAGAAAAAGAGTTTTGAAAGCAAGTGAGAGAGAGAGATTGGTGTTATATGGGAACGTAAGCAAAAAGGCAACAACAACGGCTTACTGTATATAACTTATCGGGTAGGGAGAAGTTGACAACTAGTCATATCCCTCTATAGTACATTTTGAGGCATTTCATGTCTACCAGGCGTATCCATGACATCGCCGAAATGTCATACTCTTAAAGAAAATAAGAAAGAAATAATACAACATGACAGCAGCAAAAGAAAGCAATAAAGTAGTACAAGGCAAAGGTTTTGGTGTGGCACGGGCATGTGGCCACGGGCGACATGCCTTGGACAAGCATGACCGTGACATTGGGCACCCAGAGATCTCATATCGGTTGAGAGGGGAACGAAGTATTCCTTATAAGGGTGTGGAAAATCTCTCTCTAATATACGTGTCTTAAACATGTGAGGCTGACAGTGATACATAACAGATTAAAACAGACAATAAGTCCTTTATTGCAGCGGAACTATAGTACCATCTTGTTCGTATGTGTTTTTTTAGTTCAACAAATATGGAGCTCGAGATCAAACTGTCAATCTCAAGAAAAAGTAAGTCTTTGTTTGTGTTGTATCGCAATGTAAATGAGTTAAATCGCGATGTAAATGAGTTAAAACGAATGAATTTCAGAGACCAAAACTCATATATTTCTGAAGAAACAGAACAAAATATTTGCGCATACACACAACAGCAGTTGCCTCAACCTTAAAAGCTCAGGCTGCGCTTACAAGTTGCAGCTTCATTACACTGCCAAACCTAACCGGCATTGACTCTTTAACCCAAAATTGCTGCTATTCTAAGCCAAACCTCTGAAAGGTTTGAAAAGAACATTTCCAGTACCTTTCAGATGTGTATGTTTGAGTTTTTGAAAGGAAATTCACTTCTTTTCGGTGGCAATGGCAGAGCTCTTTAACACATGTAGCCTCTTCACAGTGGAAACAAACATGCTGCATGAAAATGAAGCCTAATAAGTTCACCATAAAAAGAAAGCTCAAGTAATGCCTGAAAAAGAGCTCCTGTTACATGAACTGATGAACAGCAATCAAGGAAGCATTTTAATGAAGTGTTTAGAATGATGCAAATCAATACTAAAAGAGACCCTTTTCCTATTTTGTATTAGATTTCGTTAGGAAAATTGTGAGATTCCGTATCGGTTGGAGAGGGGAACGAAATATTCTTTATAAGTGTGTAGAGACCTCTCCCTAGTAGACACGTTTTAAAAACTTTGAGGGGAAGCTCAAAAGGGAAAGCTCAAACAGGACAATATCTGTTAGCGGTGAACTTGGACTGTTACGAATGGTATCAGAACCAGACACCGGACAATGTGCCGGCCTTCTCGCTGTTCCCCGAAGGGGGGTAGACACGAGGCGGTGTGCCAGTAAGGACGCTGGACCCCAAAGGGGGGTGGATTTGGGGGCGGTCCCACATCGATTGGATAAAGGAACGAGTGCCAGCTAGGACGCTGGGGCTCGAAGGGGGGTGGATTGTGATGTCCCACATTGGTTGGGGAGGAGAACAAATCACCCTTTATAAGGGTGTGGAAACCTTCCCCTAGCAGACGCGTTTTAAAGCCTTGAGGGAAAGCCTGAAAGGGAAAGCCCAAAGAGGACAATATCTGCTAGCGGTGGATCTGGGTCGTTACAGGACAATATCTGTTAGCGGTGGACTTGGACTGTTACGAATGGTATCAGAGCCAGACACCAGACGGTGTGCAAGCGAGGATGCTAAGCCCTAAAAGAGGGGTGGACACCAAGTGGTGTGCTAGTGAGAACGCTGGGTCTCAAAGGGGGTGGATTGTGAGATCTCACATCGATTGGAGCAGAGAACGAGTGCGAACGAGGATGCTGGGCCTTGAAGGGGGATGGATTGTGAGATTCCACGTTGATTGGAGAGGAGAACGAGGGCCAACGAGGACGCTGGCCTCGAAAGGGGGTCGATTGTGAGATTCCACATCGATTAGAGAGAGAAACAAGTGCCAGCGAGGACGCTGGTCTCAAAGGGGGGTGGATTCTGAGATACCACATCAGTTGGAGAGGGGAACGAAGCATTATTTATAAGGGTGTGGAAATCTCTCTCTAGTAGACGAGTTTTAAAAACCTTAAAGGGAAGCTAAAAAAGGATAACATCTGTTAGCAGTGAGCTTGAACCGTTACAAAAACGATAGACGACATACGCTACAAGATCAGCAGTGGGAAATGCTTACTTCCATGGGACATCACCAACAAGCATCCTGTCCCCTTCATTATCATAGTAAACCAGAGTATACATCCCGTTCATCTGTTTGGAATCAGACAATGTTGTTGTTTCCTCCATCTTTCTCCCATCTTCAGCAGCCAGATAACCTTTTTGTGCTGAAGTTAATTAGAACGAAGAACATAAGAACACGTAGTTATTACTTAGGTCCCGTTTGATAGCCATTTGATTGGGCGAAAGTAGCGTTTATAAGATTAATAGATATATATCGTTTAAATGCAAGGGATTGAAGGATTGCCTGCAAGAAGACAGTGGAAGAGCTCGTGTATGCCAGCAGAGAGTTGATCATAACTATTATAGGCTTGGAGGTTCAGTTTTCTTCCAATGGGAACGCCATCCATACAGACTTTTACAAACATTTGTCCACTGCAACAGTCGGATTTTGAGGCATTCCCCTCCTTCACGGCTTCTTTTGACAACTCAAGAGGGTTAGGCTTTGAAGAGCGGGGGACAACATAGCTCTTCCTGGATGAACGGATGGGAGGCCAACCAACAGCTGATGCCACCGAAGCCCTGTTATCAAGATGTTGAAATTCCTTGCATTTAGCAACTTAGCTTACTTGTGTCCTTGAACATTTTGTGATATTATGCATGAAAAACTTAATTACTTCGGTTTTTGTCTGTTGGAGAGGGGAATGAAATATTTCTTATAAGGGTGTAGAAACCTCTCCCTAGCAAACGCGTTTTAAAACCTTGAAGGGAAGCCCAGAAGGGAAAGCCCAAAGCCCAAAGAGGATAATATCTGCTAGCTATGAGTTTGAGCGGTTACAAATGGTATCAGAGCTAGGCATCGGGCGGTATGCCAGCGAGGACGTTGGCCCCAAGGGGGTGGATTGTGAGATCACATATCAGTTGGAGAGGGGAACGAAACATTCCTTATAAGGGTGTAGAAACCTCTCCGTAGCATACGCGTTTTAAAACCTTAAGAGGAAGTTCAGAAGGGAAAGCTCAAAGAAGACAATATCGGCTAGTGGTGAGTTTGAGCTGTTACAAATGGTATCAGAGCCAGACACCGGACGGAGTGCCAGTGAGGACGTTGGGCCCTCAAGGGAGGTGGATTATGAGATCCCACGTTGGTTGGAGAGGGGAACAAAACATTTCTTATAAGAGTGCATAAACCTCTCCCTAGCATACGCGTTTTAAAACTTTGAGGGGAAGCCCAAAAGGGAAAGACCAAATAGGACAATATTTGCTAGTGGTGGGTTGGGTTGTTACACATGGTATCAAAGCCAGACACTGGGCGGTGTGCCAGCGAGGACACTAGGTCCAAGGGGGTAGATTGTGAGATCACACATCGGTTGAAGAGGGGAACGAAACATTCCTTATAATGGTGTAGAAACCTCTTCCTAGCAGATGCGTTTTAAAACCTTGAGGGGAAACTTAGAAGAAAAAATCCAAAGAGGACAATATCGATGAGTGGTGGGTATGTGTTGTTCCCGTGGCAAAGGTTCAACCTTTCGAGATTCAAGATAGCAGCAGCTTAAACAGGAAAAAAAACAGTCTAACTTTCATCTAAAAACAAAAAAAAAAAAACAATTTGAGAAAGTTGGTGATTATTTGAGCAGATGAAACAGGTAATCATAGTCTGGAAATTCAAAATTTCTGTTCTTTTCGGGCTTTCCATCAAGGTTTTTAAAACACATCTACTATAGAAGTTTCCACACCTTTATAAAAAATGTTTCATTTTCCTTTCCAACCGACGTGGGATCTCACAGTTTTAGTGAAATGATATCAAGAGTGACATGAATGAGTAGAAAACAGGATTAGCAGACTAACCTTTTGTGATGGTGTTTAGGTTCTTGAGATAAATCAGCAGGAACAGAAGCAGTGTCCGGACATGATTGCCCATTCAAGTAAGGAAACTCAGCTGTTTTCAAACTGCATGCCTTTGATGCCTCCTCTGACACCAACTCCAGTTTCTGGGTCATCAAAAAATGTTGCAAATACGGCACCAACTCCAGCTTGTGTGCTTCCCTTTGAAAAGCTGAAGATGGTAAGGAAGCAATCAGCTTGTGGGGTTGGAATTCATCATTTCCTGCAATTCCTTCACCTTTTTCATAAACCGATCTTTTGTTGCTTCTAATGTTCAAACAACAAGGAAAAAGCTTAGCAGAAGGGACAAGAAATTCACCACTTTCATGGTTAATATTCAAGCTGCTGCTGCTGTTGCTGCTTTCTTCTCCTTCTCCTCCTGGCAATCCAAGTCTCAGTTCTGTTTTATTGTTCTCACTCACAGAGCTTTCACCACCATTTCTAGTCAACTTCCATTCCCTGTTCATAGAGATCAGATCAAGAAGCTCAGGACACCTGCCCATTCTTTTCTTTTAAGGAACACTTACAAATTCAACTTGAAACACAAATCAATTTCTATATATATACGTTAGGAATCACGTATCTCCACAATGGTATGATATTGTCCACTTTGAACATATTTTTGGGCTTTTTCTTTCGAACTTCCCCTTAAGGTTTTTAAAACGCGTCTACTAGGGAGAAGTTTCCACACCCTTATAACGGGTGTTTCGTTCTCCTCTCCAACCGATGTGGGATCTCTCACGTAAGCTCTCATGGTTTTGTTTTTGGACTTCCCCAAAAGGCCGCATACCAATAGAGATGTATTCCTTACATCACTTCCTAAATTAGCGAGTACGAGACTCCCCCAACAATTCTCAATAATCCTTGAACAAAGTAGACTATAAAGTCTCCCATGAGGCCTATGTAACCCTTAAACCGCCTCTCTTTAATCGAGGCTCGACTCCTTCCTCTAGAGCCCTTAAACAAAGTACACCCTTTGTTCGACACTTGAATCACTTTTGACTATACCTTCAACGCTAGCAACTTATTTAATCGATATTTAACATGGGTAAGTTAAGGGTATAACTCTAATGTATGTTTTCAGCCATAGTTTTGGATGAGGACAAATCACAAACAGTTAGTGTGCATCAGTAAAAGGTCATGCAAAGAAGGCAGTGGATTCAATTACAAATCGACAGATAGGGATAGGGGATGAGTAGACTAGATAAGTGTTGTTTGCAGCATCAATTCCCAGCAAAAGAAAAGCACTAAGAAAATGGTTAAGCCATGGAACCCCACTATCTTTATGCGTAAAGAGATAAAAACTAAAGGGGAAAGAAAAAGATACTAGAAATATTTAGAATGGTTTGTGATGTCGAAATCATGGCTCCGTCCCTTAGTGGTGATGGAGGAGCGGGTGAATCCGCACTAAGGGATGCGGATTCGTTCAAGTGCAGAGAACTGCTTGAATTTGCTATCATCAACATCACATAACATCACCGCACATCACACCTTCACCAAAACGTGGCAAATTATTATTATTTTTTTTTTATTTTTTTATAAAATCAAGAGGTGGGCTAAATAAATATCACCCCATTTTTCTTACTTGGAATAATATTACCCTCTATATATATATATATGTATATGTTGTTTTAGAGAGAAAAAAAATATAGCTTTTTTTTGAAAAAAAAAAACTTATTTTTCAAACAATAATGCACCGTTGACTTTGGGTACCATAATTGTTTTTAGAATTCTATTCCATGTACTACATTTCTCACTTTCTTCATTATTATATATTCCATCTCTTAATATAAAATATGTCAAACCCTTTCAAATCTTTTAGCATAATTGGTTGAACTTGTCCTTTTATTTTAACAATCTCGTTAAATTATATATATATATATATATATATATACTCTTCTTTTAATTAAAATAGTATCCTTCTACCCATAGATAATAAATTTATTAGAATATTGGACAGAAACTAATAATTTTATGCTCTAATGATGGTTTAAAATCTTTATAGAATAATGTAAGTTCTAAAAGGATAAATTTATTTTCCAAATAAAAAGTAAAGTTCTAGTCATATTTAAATAATTTAAACTCACGAGAATAAAATTTTCTTAAACAAAAATTAAAGTTGAGTGATATATAATTAATTCCTACCAAGCATGATTTGATTTTATGATGATTTGTTTATTTCCCAAATAATTAGCAAAATGAGGGGGTTTTAATTAATAAGTAGTTGGTTTTATGAAGCTTATAAAACAAGACATATAACATATAAGAAAAGGATGTGATTTTAAAGTTGATGCTTCTCCTACAAGAATATGATCCTTGTAGACTATAGGAGGAATTCTACTTTTGGTGGCTAATTTGTATGGATGGTGCACATGAATGAATGATTTGCATGTTCATAATTTGTAAAAACTAAAAAACTATTTTTAACTTTAAGAAAGGTAAAAATGGAGGATCTAAAATTTGAAAGGATGAATCGAGAATTCAATAACACGATACTAATTTAAATGTTCAATCAAAGTTACGGGCATTGACTTCAAGCAAATCAAAAAAATTATGGGCATTGACTTCGAGCAAATCAAATTTCCGAACTTAATAGCATCTCCCAAAATCATTTGAGAAGTGAGTATCACCATCATTGGGATGACAAAGTTCTTGCACCTATTCGAATGGCGGACCCCTACATTCACTAAATCAAAACAACAATTGTAGCCTCGACAATTTCCCACTTTCACTTTATAAGGGCCCTTTATGAGACCCTTTTCTGCTTTTTAGCACTTTTCTTCGTCCCTAATGATTTTGTGATAGAAAAATAAGGAAAAGAAAGATTCTGCTAAAGCAAAGCAAGTCTTCATCCCATTTCCTTCCTTGATGGAGAGAATGAATGATAATTCCCTGCTAAATTGACTTGTATATCGCACCATCAAAGTCAATCCCATTGAGGTTTAACTTCCGCATAGCTGGCTAATCTTTAAGAAAGTTACAAGCATCTCACTCGACAATATACATTATATATATACAAAAAGAAACTCTCTCCTTGAATGAGATCTCAATTCTAGCAATGATTTCATTAGAGATATCTTACAACTGGAATCCCTCTTTTTTCCGATCCAATTTCTCCACCACTGCAAACTCCAATTAGATTCAGGCATGATATACTTTTTAGTTTTTGGGAGAACCCAAGTACTCTCTTTCGGATCCAGGAAATAGCTCTTAGAGGTCTTTTTTCCTTTTGGAAGATACAAGAGCGAAACAATCAACCTATTGATATTGGAAGAGCCAAAAGATGGAGTGTATCATTTCTAGGTCCAATGAAATTCATAGGTATAGGAAGAAACCCTGTCAAATAGAGATCTTTTGACCATCATTCAATTGGTAATACGATATATAAGGATTGCTACTACAAATAGCACAACACCTTGATCGTGAAATATCGATTGCTTGTTGAACCCTGTGAATTGCGTGAAAGTAGGATACTCCAAATTCGAGAGTCTAAGAGTTTTATAAAATGTTCTTGATGACTGTAATGAATAATATATATATATATATTATTGTCTAAAGATTCATGCATATCCAATACCAACTTGTTAAGGTTGGCAAATTCCATAACATTTAGAATGAAAAATTCAATCCTAGGCATTACCTCAATTGATGATGTCAAGTTTCAAACCCTCTCTCAATCTTTCATGTTACCTATTTAAAAAAGTGGCAAGCAAATGTTTCAACTGCATAGAAAATCGAAATAACAAGTCATTACAGAATCCAAAAGCTTACTTTTTTCATACTAGGAAGTTTGTCATGGTTCCACAATTGCTTATGAAAGAATATGCAATTTTCGTTGGGTACCCAACTTATAAGTTAATCATGGTATATGATGCCCAAGAAGTTCATCGCAGAAAAAATAGCAGTAGTGCTAAATAAAAACTGCATCACAAGTTAATTTCTGTCTTAAATAATAAGTTAGCTTGTCATCTACAAAAACTTATAGACAACGGGAAGCTACCATTTTTTTTGAAGGTTGTGGTGGTTGCATTCATGTTTGTCCTTGAAAATCTTTTGTGACCGCTCGATTCTGTTCATCTCCGAAAGAATCCCATAGCTTGATAGACATTATTGAGAGTTACATCTGCAATACTTGAAGCTTTACTAGCACCTTCGGCCAGGACTTCATCCAAATAAGCAGAATCAGATACAATTTCATTGTAGCGGACCTGCATCGCAGAAATCCAAATTGAAGCTAACGAAAGAACCACAGATAATAGCATCCAAGGACTTGTAACGCAAAAGTTCAGCATAAGTGGAAGGACAAGAAGCATTGAACTAGAAATAGCAATCAGCTTTGTGGCGTAGGAATAAGTTCTAACAATATAAAACCATTTCTGCAAAACTAAGTCTACGCATGCACTTCAAGAACTTTACAATGATAAATCTTATTTATAAAAACTTTTAATGAGAAAATACAACATTAAGAACAAAGGAATGAACAGACAAGGGCAATATAAATAAAAGAAAAGCTTAGACCGAGAGGAACTCAAAGCACAGGAAGTTTGGTGCCCCCATAGAAGTATCCAATTTGCTTTGATGAAGGGTTGAAATTTTATTTGTCAACATTTTGGCTTAGTTTGGTGCCCTCCTAAGAATATTGAAGATTGACTTACATAGTTACTTCCAAGTTGTGTTGTCTTGGTAACAAAGCAAGAGTAATTTAAAGAAGTTTTCAGATAGGTCAGATTCTTTTTAACTCGGGAAATTTGGTACAGTTTACATCCTCAAATTAGAGTGCTTTATGCAAATCTTTTTACAACTTCTACATATTGGGAGCCTTTCATTTCATTCATCTTCGGCAATGGGCCACCTTGTCCCTTGGCTCTTAGCCTTTCGGTACAAGTTTTCCTGTTTCTTATCCAAAAGGAACTTGAGATTTGAAGGAGTGACAATCAAGTCCTCCCAGGCATCTCTTTACCATACAACTTCCAGACTGAGTTCATACTTCATAGAACCTATCTCTGTGTTCCTTTCAACAAATTTTACCAATTGCTTCCTTTATTTACTTCAAGGTCTGTATAAAAGGATTTCTTTCCAACACTTACACGACACAAGATGCATCTTATCTCCTAAACGAGTATCAAAATTAGAATCAAACCTGGATAGGATGGAGATGCTCGACCAAAGCATCGGCTAAAAGGATTTTAAATGTTCCCCAATTCATATTCTCACACTCCTGCTTAACTTCCTGCAATGGAAAATATTATCAAGACCAAATTTTAGAGGGTTCAAATTTCAACAACTTGTCTAGGTAGAACACCTCTTTTGTTTTTCCAGAAACAAGTTGGTAAACTGTAAGAAGATTGTTGCATTCTGGTCTTTCGGGATTGTCAAATTCCAACCTGTGTAGCCCACAAGAGACGAGATAAGAATATTGTTGACACTTGACAACTTCATTATAAAAATATCTCATAGAAACAATTTTTAATAAATGGTAGGAAGCATAACAGAGCATTTTATAAGAAATCATAAAATAATATTTAACGCTTTTAGACTAACCCTGAAAATGAGTCCGTTTTGCAACGTTTTATCTTGCTCACGATTACCTGCATTGCAGAAAATGAATTGACATGATATTAAATCAAAGAAAGTAAAGAACAAATGGATAACCAAAGAAATATTATACATAAAAAATTTAGAATGGTAGTTTCAACTTCAAGGATTAGTAAATTAATATCGCATCAAACTGGCGTCAAGAGAACATGTCCACTAGAATTTAAAGAATAGAAGCATCAGACAAACTATAGCCACAAACTGCAAGCAATAAATCCAAAAAAGAGAGAATCACTGAAGCACATAACCCAATCGGCACACAATATTTTCAAGAAAAAATGTCGAGCCCAATTTTATGGATTGAAGATTAGTAATGAACAGCTGGCATTGAAATGCAAGCAAGGAAATGTAAACATCATAATTTGTGAAAGAGAGGATTGAAATAAAAGCCTATAAGAAAGATGATACTGATGTATCAACTACACACAAGGAAAAAGGGTACCTGTACGTCATCTAATAATTATTTGACATAGATATAATTTAATGAAAAGGATACAACAGTAACAGGTAGAATATATCTAGTCAACGTCTGTAGTTTCTTTTCTTTTTTTTTTTTTTTTTTTTTTTTTTTTT
>NW_019268524.1:3058698-3104587 GCF_002738365.1 Cucurbita moschata
TTTTTTTTTTTTTTTTTTTTTTTTTTTTTTTTTTTTTTTTTTTTTTTTTTTTTTGTTTGTAAATTTATTCATATATGTGGCCAATGGCTCTTGTTGTATTTAAAATTCATGTATTTCCAACTAACTAAATCAGTTATTACCATAACTACAACTACAGTAAACTCCAAATTATGAACAAAAATTAGGAAAGACATAAAGAAGGAGCAGATTGAAAGCTCAGTTACATCTTTGGAGTCGAGAAGATTGATTCTCGATTGGTCCGAAGGAGCAGATTTGGACATCTGCAAAATAAACCATAAGGGACTTAAAAAAGTTAAAAGGGGGCTCTACCATCTTACACATTCACATAAAATTGATAAACTACCTCAATACAAACTTATTTCCAAATGTACCTTAGAAAGACCATCAGTGAGGGACATAACCCGCGCACCAGCTGGAGGTATAAGTGGCTCAGGAACCTACAATTAGGATCAAAATTGAGGACCATTTCCAATAGCACAAGGTATCATGATATCAGGTAGAGTAAGGGCAAAAATCCACCTTGAAAATGTTCCCGCCTCTCCTGCATAAATTAGACGAGTACAAGTAGTCAAATAACCTTTTTCCCATTTGGTCCCCCCCCCCCCCCCCCCCCCCCCNCCCCCCCCCACACACACACACACAAATTTTGTGTGGGATGTAGACAGAAATAGTCCAATATGAAACGTAGTTGATTCTCACCCTCCTAATTTCTTCCACTTCCTTCCACCATATAGATAATTAACACGCTCAGCCAGCTCACGAGTCAACTCAAGATGCTGCTTTTGATCCTCGCCAACAGGGACAAGGTCTGACTGCGGAGATGTTTTTTACAAATAACATTAACTCCTTATACTACTTTTTATTAGGATAAGAAACATTTCATTGATAAGATGAAGTTACAAAAGAAAAGGGGAAAGTAAACCCTCACCAAGGGAAATTACACGTATATACTCCTTGCAGTTAGAGTAACAGGCTTAAGAACATCTAAAATTTTACCCGATTCTAAATGTTATGCATCATCCATGAAATAGGCAAAAGATAAGAATATGTAATTACAATGGAAATACAACAGGATGCTAGATAAACATATGATGTAGAATTAAGCATTTAAAACATGAGGTTTCATCAGAAATAATTTGCAACCAAGGAACGGCCTAGTAAGATTTCTGAGTGGCTATTGTTAATGAAAATACAAAATAAATTTCACCTTGAATAGAAATTTTACAAATTAATACACAAAGGCTACATGTTGGAGAGACCACCTGATATAGAAGAATATCAGAAGCCATTAGAACTGGATAGGTGAGAAGTGCAACGCCAACATTTTCATCCCCCTACAAAGTCCAAACCAGGTCAGCAGTATCAGATGCCAATCTGAATTATTAAACCAAGGAATTATGTTTGATGATATGAAAAGGTACATTGAGGTTTGAGAAACCACTTCCCAGTACAAACATGAATAAAACATGATGACTAACATAAGTTTAGCGCAAAATAGTTGATAATGTTGAAGACATAAAAATTTCCTTCCCATATTCCAAAAAGGGTATAATTGCTAGCTTTTAATTTTTCATTCTTTTCAGAGAAACGTTACTTTCAGCTTTTGGGCTTTGTAACAGACAAACTTTAAACAACAATGTACAGATAATAAATACAACTCATAACATCTCAATGAGAGGTATAGAAGTCTGTCAATAAGAACTTCCTAGTCCTTGCAAACCTTCCACTGACAAGGTCTCAACGTATTTCGTGCTATGCACAATAAAGACTTGAAGAAAACATCCCTTTTTCCATAAGAAATGTAAGCAAGTAATTTAGAAAAGAAGACAGAAATATCATACAGCCATAAACGCACCGCCTTGCGTGATTTCTCCTTAAACTGAATCATCCTGTTCAGCCAACCAATTGGGGCAGCTGAACTAAGAAGCCACATCAGCTCTACATGAGCACGGACATGAGACTGAACGAAGACAGAAGCCTGCAACATAATGCACTTTAATTTCATTCATACATCTTCCACAGCTATAGACATTCTAAATGCTTTACACAAGAACAACATAAAAATTCCTTGTGAGAGACGCACGCGCACACACATACAAGTTTCACATATCTAGTCATAGACACACACAAACGCCTACACACCGAACCTTGGAGGTATCTATACCACATGCTAAGTAAATAGCCGCTGTATTTCTTGTTGCTTTACTTAGTTGTTGGGTATCATAAGGTAATGTGATCTGGAAACAACGAGAAGAGTAAATTAACATGTAAGCTACAATTGTTAAGTAGTGGAAAAACCCAAAGATTGTTACAAAAAAATTCCTAATAGAAAATAATATATCCTATAAGATTACAATTACACTTAATCTTGGCAATGAACACTACATCTTAAAACTATATTTGAATGATAGACATTGCAGTTACAACCATTCATTTGGAAACAATGAGAAGAGTAAATTAACGATGTTAAGTAGTGGAAAAACCCAAAAATTGTTATAAAAAATTCCGAATAGAAAATACTATATTCTATACGATTACAATTATGTTTAATCTTGGTAATGAACACCACATCTTAAAACTATATTTGAATGATAGACATTGCGGTTACAACCATTCATTTTTTAGACAACCTCCAAATTTACTACTACTAGGCTCCATCAAGACGCCTTTGCCTTTCTAGTTGAACATAAAACTAAAGCCTCCTTTAACCAAGATGATGCGCCCCATTTGAAAAGAGTATATGTGGATTCTGGAAAGAGTGCTTAATTCGTTTAGAACATTTTAAATTAGAATAACAATGATAAAAATGGGACAACACCTTACATCTCCCACTTGGCAAGGTGGGATATAGTTGAAAAAAAAAAAAAAAAAAAAAAAAACTAGCACTATGTCTCTTTCAATTGCTTGCTCACAGACATCAAAACAGCACCTTTGGTCCTTTCCACCCCTTAATGGTTTCCTAACACTTTCATCAATTTCTTCAAGAAATAAAACTTCTTGTACTAACAGTTCAGATCATTTTTAAATACGTACATATAGAGCAAATCACACAATTTATTTGATGGCCACTCAGAAAACAAATGATATCCTAAGTTACAACAAGATAACTACACAAAGGATAGACATTCTGCCATAGTTACCCTGTGGCGCTAAACGGAGGAAGCAGAGAATAAGAATATGTGCATAGTTCACAAACATGAAAATATCAATTGTCTTAACATACCGCATGAAGATCCACAATGAAGAAGAGAGTATCATATGTGTCCTGCAAAACATAGCATGAAATGAACAGGGTAATTTTAAGTTTTTTGGGGAAAGTTGTAACATCTGGAGTTTTAAGAAAATAAATTTAAAAAAAAAAAAAAAGAAAAGAAAAAAGAAAAAGGGAAGGAAAGCAAAATGGCACACACGTAAGTTGGAGAAGACGACCGTACAATCAATGGTTAGTTTCTCGAGCCTAATAAATATACACTCCTAGAGTAAAAGTGTATAGAGTTGTATCCATAAGCCTTATTGGGCAAAAATAGACTAGAGTCAAGTTAATGGCTAAGGATTATAGTTGAGCATATAGCCTAAGTATATGTTATAAGGTTTAAGTATGACAAGGGCCTACAAGTAGGTTGCTTATTGAGGTTTTTTTATGCTCGTACCATGTTATTCTATTTTTTTCAGATGGAATGTACACCACTGTTGATGGCGGGAGTACACAGAGCCATGCAGTTGCAGGAGGTGCCCTTTAGATTGAGTCGTCTTCCTTCTTGTCATTTTATTATTATTTTAAATGCTGCTTCTCAGAACTTATGTACTTTTTGTTAACCGTTTTGACTTGACTCTGCGATTTTTTTTTTTTGTACCTCTAAAGTACTTTTATGTTGGTTTTGAATGCATATTTGAATCTTAAATTTTTTATGTCTCCCACTTTACAAAAAAAAAAATTACTGCCCTTTTTACCTTTGAGTGTAAGTGGCAATATGTGATTCGAGGCATCGACAGTTAGGTCGTTACAAAATTCATGAAAGGATAGCAGGTATTGTAAAGAAAAAGAAAAACAAGTCATGCACCGCAGTTGGTATTCAAATTTTATCGTTGCTAATATGTGAGGAGCATGAATGATGGTGAGATCGAAATAAATTTCTCAGGTTATTTCTCAAAGGATTATTAGAGCTAACAAGCTTATACCTCGTCTACGCATATAGGCACGAATTCTTGTTTTCATTTTTTTCCCCTTTAATGGATGAATCATTAAGAACCTAAACCTAGATTCAAGGTTCTGAGTATGTTTTGGTAGTTCAAGGAAGCAGGACAGTCACCTTCCAATGTATTGATTTAACATGTTCACGAAAAGAATGAAACCTGTCTTTGGCAAGATGAGTTTTCATTAAAATAAATAAATAAAAAGGAAAGATGTATGGCTACTTAGGTATGAGTTAAAGAAGTAGCATACAAGCACCGAACCTAACTAACCTTCACTACTTCAAAAGCTGCATTCAAATGAAGTTTTTCAAGGGGCTACACATAAAAGAAATCTACCAAGTATTTGACAATCCCAAACAAGGAAGGCAGGCAATACAAGCAAAGCAAGAGATATAGTTGAAAAATTATTCATAAGGCCATGTACATATGGGAAGTAATGTAAACCTGGAGCGAAATCCAATTCTTTATTGCACCTAGATAATTACCAAGATGAATAGAGCCTGTCGGCTGAACACCCGATACTATCCTCTGCCTGGCAAAACAATACTCAACTTCGTTTAATTGCACGACTGGGCATAGCATATTTATTCTATACTCAAAGCATTCAAAAGCATCCATAAACCAAAAGGAGAACGGTAAATAAGGGAGCAACGAGAAATCAGGAGTTTTTTCTTTTTAATGAGAATGTGAAACTAAGAATATTAGCAATGCTGTTTCATTCATCCAAGTAAACCGGTGACGACAATTTTACTCTTATACTGGACATACTGTCATTCCGATATCACAATACTGAGGCATCTACATTATACATAGGCATTATGAATCTCAAACTTCAAAAGGCAGAAATCAGAAGTTTTCTTAGGGCAAGCGATTATGCTATACAAGTTATCATCCAACCATCAGTTTAACGGTCATTTCCCTCAAACCAGCCGTTATCTAGTGTTTATCTTATTGTTTCTGCGAAGTTCCGCAGACAAATGTAGAATTAACGACTTCAAAATCTATACAACTCGACTAACACAATGAAGTCTAAAAAACACGGTAGCCTCAATTTTCGATCCACTACCAATACTTCATACCATAAAAACGTAAAAAATTCGAGGTCGAGAATAATAAATGCAGTAAAAGTAAAATTTACTTGACGGAACTGGGAGGGCGCTCTGACGCAGCAGGTTCGGTAACGGAGATACTGCAACAGCATCGGGAACTGTTTCCAATTGAAGACCGATGAAGCCGAAAGATCGAATGAGCCTTGGAGTGATTGCTTCCAAACGCAGAAAATGATCTGCTGGAAAGCTGAATTCAACTTAGAAGTGCCAAAACTGTCTCAAATTTCCCTGCATTTGAAACTGCGTGCATATGTGTGCCAGGAAGAGAGCGAAGAAGGGAAGAAGTACGTACAGAGAAGGCGTAAAGCGAGGAGACGACTGTGAGAGGACGAGAAAGTGCGAGAGAAGGGAGCGACCCATCCTCGTTTCTGTTCGTATCATGTTATCTATGGTCTTTGACTCTTCCGCTCTTCAAACCTGCAGAGTTCCCGGATGAGGTCCGGTACTGGTAATTTTATACTCATGTTCGCGTGAGTTTCACGCGCTTGTGATTTTACTGATTTACCCGCTTATGGAAATTTATATTGGAACTCTAATATTAATTTCATGCAAGTATTATTAACTAACCTTTTATAAAATTAATTTTAATTTTATACAACTTTTTATTTTATTTATAAAGTAAAATCTTGTATTTATTTAAAAACTACAGTGCTTAATACACGTGTAATTTCAATATATATATATATATATATATATATATATATATATATATATTCAATAATAAGTCTGTCGCTAACCGATATTGTCTTATTTGAACTTTCTCTTTTGAGCTTACCCTCAAGGTTTTAAAGCATAACAAGTCTCTCGTAAGTAGATATTGTCATTTTTTTAGTTTTAAAACACATATAGAGAGATTTCCACACTAGGAGGAATGTTTCATCTCTCTCCAACCAATGTGGGATTTCACAATCCATCTCTTGAGGTCCCAGCTTTCTTGCTGGCATACCACACAGGAACTTGGCTCTTATGCCATTTGTAATCGTTCAAGCCCGTCGTTAGCAAATATTGTCTTCTTTGGCCTTTCACTTCCAAGCTTCCCCTCTAAGTTTTAAAACACATCTATTAGGGGGAGATTTCCATACTCTTACAAGAAATGCTTCGTTCTCCTTTCCAACCCGTGTGGGAGGACGGTTAAATTTTTAATTTTTTGTTTAATAAATTTATTATAAATTTAAAATTTTAAGAATTAATTGATTTATTATATATAAATCTGTATTGGTTGTTGAAGGAAGGTTAAACTTGTAATTTTAAGTTATTTTTTAGAAATAAATCTGTAATTTAATATATTTTAAAATTTATTTTTTTCCTAAAAAGGAGGGATTCTTCGTAAACCCCTAACGAAGGGGACCTGTCCAGCCGGTTTGGGTATTTCTGCTCGACGAGGCGTGGAACTGGGAATCTTCTCTCCAAAAATCGAGTAGCAGCAACAGGAAGAATGGAGCGTCTCCGCCGGAGAGACAGACAGATGTTTTCTGGGTTTACGAAGGGCGAGGTAGGAATCTCATTCATTTCCCTGAATCTGAGCATGTATTTGATCATATCGGTGTTGATGGATTTACAATGTCAAAGTATAATTTCGAAGTACGGTCTCTCACCGGCCATTTTTTCTCAGGGCACTTTGTTTATCCTTTTCGATGATCACGCCTGAAATGTTTTTTTTTTTTTTTTTTTATGCTTTTGGGTTCAATGGAGGCCACAAAGAACTTCTTTTGGCGCGGGAACTATTGCATAATTTGTAGTCTTACGTCAATAGATAATGATAAGTGAATGGGCTCAGTTTCATTTTTCGACTCCATGTTCTTCCTCGTGCGATATATTTCATTAGCAATTAGGAAGGGTTATGTGGAATCATTGGTGTTCCACATCCAACATTTGAAGCATTAACTTACCCTTGTACCAGAAGCTTACGTTGGAGAACAGTTAATCTTTTATTTGAATTTATCTTCCTTTGAAAGGTTGAGACGAGAGACAATTATGAGTTAGGAATCAACTATTTTCTACCTATCTTGGAAAAGGATTACCATGTCAATATCTTCTACCTCGAAGATTTTAGGGAATGAATTCAAGCCATATTGACCACCTACTTAGGATTTGATTATTATCCCACAAGTTGCATTGACAACCAAACGTAGTAGAGTCAGATGGTCGTATCGTGAAATTAGTTGAAGTGTGCGCAAGTTGGTACAGACGACCATAGATATAAAAAAATTCATCTATCCTAGAGAAAGTCCGTCCTTAAAACTCATTTCAGGCAAAATTTTCACATCTACTTGCAAAATATTGTATCGAGAAATGTATGGAAACGATAAGGGCAATTGAGTTTTCATAATACTTTTATCGTGATGAAAAGTAGTTATGCAAATATAAATTTAAGGAGGCAAGAAAAGTTAACTTCTCGAGTGTCTTTTGTTTTTAAGGACTAATGTGTGCGTGTTTTGATTTCCACCGGCTGGGAAGCTCGCTTGTAAATATCCTCACTCTTTTCCTTTTGGTGTGCCCGGACCAATATTTTCTGTGCGGTCTCATGCTTATGTGCTTTTATCTATCTTAATGAAAAATTTGCTTTAAGGAAAAAAAAAAAAGAACCCTCCTGAGAAGCAGACTAATTACGTACAACATTTGCTGTTATTCTATATCCTATGTAATCTTAATTTTTCCGCTGGTTAAGGACCATGCTTCTAGAGCCTATCTCTTCTTGTAACTACACTTTTTAGGGAATGGGAGTTTTTTTTTTTCCCTAATAAAGAAAAGCTCTTTTAGAAATTTTATTTTCAGGATATTCACTCTGAAGGCATATTTATTTATTTTCTTTCATTTCATGCTACACTGAATCCATAATGAAAGATTAGTTTGCATCAATTTAGAAATTCTTTTTGGGTCGAGAGTTTGTTGTACATACCTTTTATAATGTATCACGAACATTCATTTTTAGTTTTCCCATCCCCCTCGGGGTTAACCCTTGCAAACAGATAGAGAAAATGGAGAAATTGCTAGAGGAATCAGGATTACAGTTGCTTAATAGAGAATTTTGTCAAAAAGTTACCCAAGGTTTCAAGTGAGTTTCATTTTTCTCATTTGTTATATGACTTTTAATGAACCTTTAAATATGTATATGATGTATGTATAATATAAAGTTCTCATATTTTGGCATTTCATTTCGATGCAGTCGGTCTTCTGGTCGTGCTGGGAAGCCTGTAATAAAGTGGATGGAGGTTGTCACATTGTTTACTTTTTGCTTATTCTCTTGTTTTCGTAATATTATTCTATTTCTACTGTTGTATATCTTGCGAATAGGACTTGATAAACATTTTCTTGTGGGCATTTGGAAATCGTTGGTGTAAATTCCTGCAGGTCTTTGTTGTGAGTTCTGCCTTCAATTTTTGTTTAGAGAGCTCTCTTGAGCAAATGCTTAGTAACTTCCTTGTGGAAGAATCATTCTTTGGCAGGGTACTTTGGTCACTGTGGGTATTTGGCTGGAGAAGAATAAAAAGTTTTTTGAAGCTTGATTTTTCGACGGGGTTAGGTATGGAGTCTTGCACAACAGCAAGTCTCCTCTAATTACAACAGTATAGTCTTATATAGGTCTCCGGAGATGTTTCTTTTTTTCTTTTTGCTTTTCCCTCTTCTCCATTTCTTTATTTACTGTTCTTTATCTGGCCATCTTTTGTATTTTCACGTTTGAAAAGAAAAAATGGTTCTGGTGAAAATTTGTCTTCATAAAATGTTACAGGTATACAATTGGCTCCAAAGTCGACTGCAAGACTTCCCGAAAAATGAAAAGAGGATGTCTGAAATTCCCAAAGCTTGCCCTTCAAATAAGACTCAGGAAAGTTCTCAACGCCCCGAAGGTAACTTGAGCCAAGTATTTGTCTCCATTGTTTTTGAAGGCAAAGTTACTCAGCTGTAGGATGGTTTAATGTTAAAATGACAATTACTTTCTAGTTTCAACTCTAACTGCAACCATCATACATGTATGTCTGCACATACATTAAGCCTTTTTTTTTCTCTCTCCTTTTTCACATGCTAATGATCTTTATTTAAAAGCAGGTGAAAAGAGCCCAGATTTATCAGAATTGGAATTTGAAGCAAGGTCATCAAAAGATGGTGCATGGTATGTGAAGAAATCACTACCTTCGGTTTTGTTTAGATAGGTGCATCTTTTGGGTGTTCGTCTTTGTATTTTCTCTGATGTTCTTGTACGGTTTGAATACGACTCCAAAGGTAAAGCTAGGGATATCACCCGATATAACAGAGTTATTTAGATGGGATAAGTTAAACATATCTTTGAGTTTCAATGTGCCCAACCCTTTAAAGCAGACAATCTCCTCCTTGATTCAAGCATTTTCTTAAGATTTCTTTTGTTTAGCTCCCTTTTGGCCATGAGTTGGAGCTTTGGGAATAAAGGAATAGGAGCTTCAAGGGACAATATAGAGGATTGATTGATTGGAAGTGTGGGATTGGCTTAATATATTGTATGTAATCGGCTCTCTCATTATGATGCCTGGTCCTATGCAGAATTTTTGTTCATTAGTATTTGTGTTTCTTATCATAAACAAGCTCTAAATAGGGAAAACAAAAAATAAATTCTCTTTGAAGCAAGAATTGGGAAGTTATGGTACGCATTGAATGTCTTGTTTATGTAACCATTTAATCTTACTGCCAATGTGATTACGATAGACCCCAAATTACCAAGGTTTATACACGTTGAACTAGGAAAGAGAAAGTGGGGGAGCTGAGTGATAGTATGTGAGAAATGAGCGTTTGTATAATCTTTTGGACGAGTGTTTGTTGTGATTTTGTGGGGCGCAGGTGTTTGGTGAGTTAGAGGTGGGCTGAGCTTTTTTTATATTGGGATAGCCATTTAAGGGTTGGTCTCGGTGAAGGAGAGTATGTTTTGGTCTTGTTGTTTTTGTACTCATATTCTGTGTGTTCTTGAAGAGAGGGAATCTCTCAAATCTCCTTTGTGCCATTAATAGTCGATAAATAAATCGAGGTTTATCAGATTACGCAGCAGTGATTTACTATGATATTATTTCAATTCGTAAGAATGGTCGTTTGTGTATGATTAGTAAGTGCAGATATTGAATCTAATTAGAAATTTCCTTTCGGTATCTGATTGTAAATTATAATGGACTAAAGGTTGAATATGGTTGCTACCTACTTGAAGAAGAGGATTTTACTATGAAACTTTGTGATGTTCAGGTTATTAAGGGGAAATATAAAACAGAAAAGAATGATAACTCTATGTTGGTTTTAGGTGAAGCTGTATTTGTGGTTTCTGCTTGTTACCATTTCAAATTTTTGCTGCGGTTCTGATGGCATTCCCCTTATATATATTATGCAGGTATGATGTTGCTATGTTCCTTACGCATAGATTTCTTAGGTCAGGCGAAGCTGTGAGTCTTTGAACCATGACATCTTTTTTTCTTCTTGTATTCTGATTTATGACACCTTCCATTTTTCACGGAGTATAAGATTTGTTGAACCAAGTGAGCTCATGGTTCATAAAGGTGTCTGCTCTGGGCTTTAGATGTATGAGTACTCATTAACTTATACATGCACGTATATGCATGTGATGCTCGTAGCAGAATATAATTTCATTAGAGTTTTCATTTGGTTGTCTGATTGGTTTTGCCAATTCATTAAAGGAAGCGCGAGTCAGATTTGTCGGATTCGGAGCCGAGGAAGACGAATGGGTCAACATAAAACAGGCAGTACGAGTACGCTCTGTCCCTATAGAACATTCAGAGTGTCAAAAGTTGAAGGTTGGGGACATTGTACTCTGCTTCCAGGTGACTAATTAATGCAAAAACCTTTGGACAACCGGTAGATTGTTCATTTATCTGTAGTCCATTTCTATCTTAGATATTAAATTTTTCAGGAGAGGAGAGATCAGGCAATCTACTATGATGCACATATTGTGGAAGTCCAGAGGAGAATGCATGACATTAGGGGCTGCAGGTGTCTTTTCCTGGTTCGTTACGAACACGATAGCACCGAGGTAAGTATCACTTTCTCGAGCTCGCTCGTTACAGCTTTTGAAGTAGTTCATAACAATCACACGTACTTGTTCAACACCCAGGAAAAAGTTCGTTTGAGAAGATTATGTCACAGACCGGCACATCGATTCTAAGCTGGAGATATGAATGGTTTGCCACAGAAACTACAATGGGTAATGCTAATTTTGTATGTTCTTTCATAAAGGTGAGGGCATGTTGTGGGTAAAATTTCATAATAGAAGTGGTTTGATTGTTTTCACCTTATTGTTTGTGTATCCATGGCATCTGTAGTTTCTCCCAAAAGCCGTGGGAACAAGCATGGGAGACGCACATGTAATTGTTGCATATTCTATGCCTATCTATGGCAAATTGGGCAAGACGAGTTCGAACTTTTAGTGGGTTTTAATATCTCTCTCTGCCCATTGCTTGCAAATCTTTAGCCATTTTAAACAGGTCTGTAACAGAGAGAGAGTCTTGAGATCCACTGAGACAACCATAGCCAAAGCTGTGGACTTTCAGAGGGAATTTTGGGACACCTTCAACACTACCACATGGTTCGACCCGAAACTCTCCTTAACCAATTCTATGAGAAAGGTTGCTAGAAAAAGTTTCGAGAAATGAAATTCGAGCAGTTTCGGCTCTTCGATTAAGCACTCTTGAAGCATTAGTTGTGATCCCATAATTAGTCTCGACTTTCTCTTGAATCTCTCAAGATTGTTTGCTTTATAATTGTTGCTAAAACTGGTTTTGTCGTGTAAAAACTATATTTAATAGGAGCGTTGTTGCTAAAACTGGTCAGATTGTAACATTTGTTTTAGATCCAACCCAACTTGAACCAACATAATCGGTCTGATTGTTTGAGGTTTTTTTATTCAATCTTAAGTACAATGTCGTAAAGTAGCTCAAATTTTAAACTTATGAGCTAATACAGTCCATAGAGTTTTCATTTATTTGAATAAAATTGAGCTCAAATAAGTTTATAATCCAACTCAAAATCGTGCGGGTTTGATCAAATTTTTTAGGTTCTCATCCATTCTCAAACACTTAATATTAATATTATTTTTAGTTTTTAAAAAATAAACTTACTGGGGAGAGCTGTGGAAAGTTAATGGGCTTTTCTGATGGACTTAATAAATAATGGGCCTACTTGAGGGAGAGTGGTCCATAGGTACTAATGGGCTTAGAATTAATGGGCTTTTCTGATGGACTTAATAAAAAAAGCCCAGAAAAGTAATGGGCCTAATTGAGGGAGAGTGGTCCATATCTACTCTAACGTAAGTTTTGAACATAATATAATGCATGCTTAGTAGGAGAATTTAATGTGCTCCATGTGACATTGTATTATAACCAAATTAATCCATTAGGGTTCGTGACAAATCTTGGTAGGGTCCACATAAGAGACCCTTCATCAAGGGATTGGGGTCGGCCTAATTATCCTTTGGTGTAATACGTTTAAAAACTTTTAATTTTATGTTTAATAGATATTTAAAATTTTTAAATTTTATATAACGCCTCGTATCAAGAGTGCACCTTATTGATATGGGTAAAGTCTTTCTTAGTTATCTTATATTTAAAGTTGCTGTCAGTTCATTTATATACAGTAGAAGATGAGAAAATGGTACCATCAAGTAGCATTTTAAAATAATATATAGTTTATAAGATAAAGTAAAATAATATCTAAATTAATATAAAGGAGTAAAGTTTAAGATTATAAAATAAGAGAAAAAGCATATAGTATAATAATAATACAGTGTATATTGGGAATGAAAAGGACCATACACTGTATATTCCATTATATGCTAA
The DNA here is from genome assembly GCF_002738365.1 of Cucurbita moschata. Classification (NCBI taxonomy): domain Eukaryota; kingdom Viridiplantae; phylum Streptophyta; class Magnoliopsida; order Cucurbitales; family Cucurbitaceae; genus Cucurbita; species Cucurbita moschata. Next base: position 3,071,825 of record NW_019268524.1, read on the forward strand.
TTGCTTCTACGTAAAGACAAACCACTTTTTTCTTTTCCCTTCAAACTCCCAAAATTCCCCCTTTTTTATTTATTTATTTTTTAAAAAAAATTAAGGATTTTAATTTTTGGAGGAGTCCTAAAGTTGTAAATAAGTGGAACATGAGTGGCAAATGCGTGCGATTAGGAGAATTAATTTTGAACCTCGTCGTTAATGAATGAAAAGAGAAATATCGGAAATTAGGCCCACAAAATCAGACCCCTTTTTACCTTTTAGCCATTCGTGTTCAAACTTCAAATTCCATTTCTCAAAAGGAAACTCATGCCCCTTTTCGTAATTACACGCTTTATCTCCTTCAACAAAGCTTTGACCTGCCCTTATCTCCATCTTCTTAACCCTACATTCACTCTACCTATCCTAAAACTTCAATTATGGCATTGCCCCTTTTTCGTAATTACACGATTTTAGATGGACTGTATTGATGACTCGAACAACTCGAATAGAGTTCACAACACAACTCAACCCAACCCCGTTTTAGGTCGAGTTGCTGAAAGCATCTAAATAGTAAACCCTCCTCAAGATCAATACTCTCCTACTCCGACTTCTCCCAAGTCTCTAATAGCACAACCAAGACAAAGATGGGTTATCTGCCTCTGTAGGGATGTAGCGATAGAAATTTTGAGAATTCAAAAAAAGGTCACGGCAAGATGAACCATTTATCATCACAATAGATGTTAAGTGGAAGTACAGAGATATATGTCGTTGAGGCATCACGGTTGGACTGTCCAGTAATTTTTTTTATACATATATTATTACTATTTAAAAAAACATATTTATGTACCATACCTATTACATTGATAACTAAAATCTCATAAAATTTCAATATCAAACATTTATGCTAGCATAGATGGTTAGGATTGGTACCAATTGTTAGCTGTGATACCAATTGTTAAGATCGCTCAACAACGCATACACTCGATCAAGATGAACACAAAAAACATTAGAGAAAAAATATAAGTAGAAATATTTATTAAAGGTTTTATATTGATAACTTCACGCCGTGTACAACAACAAAAATCAGAGAATAACTCTTATCCCAACATATATCACAAACATTAAATATTCTTAGTTTTCATAATAATTTTAAAAGTACGGTGGAGTCCTAACCCTATTTTCGACAACCTAATCAAAACAACGTTAACCCAAACCGAAATTTTTAATTTTCCAAAAATTTAATCGAACCCAAATCCAAAAAAAGAAACCATCTAAGGTTTGTGTTAGATAGTTGAAGTCAGTCCCTGTCTCATTCTCACATCAAATGATGACCTCTATTTTTTTAATACAAAGTTTTATTATAATCTTGAACAAAATATATATATATTGATTGCTTTTTTTAGTATAAAGTTTTCATGTAGTTTGACTGTAATAATAGTTTCATTTTTTGAAAAGGAAAAAGAATTTTAAAAAAATTGGGTGTTATATTATATATTGGGTTATTTCAGGACATGAACAGATGAACTAAAGCTCGAAACTGAAACCAGATCGGTGGAATCCAAACCCTAGCTGCTCCTGCTGACTAATTCATGGGGAAGAGAAGACCCATAAGATTCTTCTTCTTCTTCTTCTTCTTCTTGTTTCTGTTGAATCGGCATTCAACTGCTCTGCAACTCCACCGCCATGAAACCCACCTTCTTTTCTCCTTCAAAGCTTCCGTTCACACAGACCCATCTCGCCTTCTCTCCAATTGGGATCTCTCCGTTCCCGTCTGCAACTGGAACGGCATCACATGCACCGGAGACAATGCTACCATCGTTTCCGTCGACCTCTCCGGTAAGAATCTCACCGGCGTAATTCCCGACTCTGTTTTCCGCCTACAGAACCTCCGAATTCTGGACCTTTCCGACAACCAATTCGTCGGAGAACTCCCTCGGAATATCTTCTCTGTCGCCTCTTCTTCCCTTCTCCATTTGAATTTGAGCAACAATAACATCACCGGCAAACTCCCTTCTGGCGGCGTTCATGGTCTCCAAACGTTGGACTTATCCAACAACATGATTTCCGGTTCAATTCCGACAGATATCGGATTGTTCTTTGATCTTCAGTTTCTTGATCTCGGAGGGAATGCTTTAATCTCCGAAGTTCCGAATTCCCTTGCGAATCTCTCATCGTTGGAGTTTTTGACATTGGCGTCTAATAAACTCACCGGAGAAATTCCGAGGGATTTGGCCGGATTGAAGCGGCTGAAATGGATTTATTTGGGTTTCAATGAATTTTCCGGCGAGATTCCTGAAGAAATCGGCCAATTGGGTTCTTTAAATCATCTTGATCTTGTTTACAACAAGCTAACGGGGAGAATTCCGGCGGCGTTGGGGAATCTCTCTCAACTTGAGTATCTATTTCTCTACCAAAATTGTCTCGCCGGTTCGATTCCTCCGTCGATTTTTAGTTTGGTGAATTTGATATCTCTCGATGTTAGCGATAATTCTCTGTCGGGAGAGATTCCGGAGCTCGTAATTCAATTGAAGAATTTGGAGATTTTGCATCTGTTTCGGAACAATTTCACCGGAAAAATTCCGACAGCTTTGGCTGCTCTGTCCCGGTTGCAGATTCTTCAGTTATGGTCCAATGGATTTTCCGGCGAGATTCCGGCGTTACTTGGAACACAGAACAATCTCACTGTTCTTGATGTTTCAACTAATTATCTTACCGGAAAAATCCCACATGGGCTTTGTGATTCTAAACGCTTATTTAAGCTTATCCTGTTTTCAAATTCGCTAAACGGCGAAATTCCAGAGAGTCTCTGTTTTTGCAGGAGTTTACGGCGTGTTCGGCTTCAAAACAACCGTCTCTCCGGCGAATTGTGTCCGGGATTTACGAAATTACCTCTACTTTACTTTTTGGATATCTCTGGCAACCGATTTTCCGGCGGGATCGACGGCGAGAAATGGGAGTTGCCGGCTCTTCAGATGATGAGTTTAGCGAGGAATAAGTTTTCAGGGGACTTGCCGGAACTGATCGGGAGTAATGAAATCGTGAGTTTGGATTTCTCGGCGAATGAATTTTCCGGTTCCGTCCCGGAGAGTATCGGAAGGTTATCGGAGCTAATGAAGCTAAATTTGAGCAACAATTATCTCTCCGGTCGAATTCCAGGTGAAATCTCTTCTTGTAAGAAGCTCGTGAGTTTGGATTTAAGTAACAATAAACTCACCGGCGAAATCCCGGCGGTTCTCAGTCGTATTCCGGTTCTCAGCTTCCTCGATTTATCGGAAAACGAACTCTCCGGCGAAATCCCACCGATTTTAGGCCGAGTTGCATCGCTCGTTCAGATAAATATCTCTAACAATCACTTCCACGGAAGATTGCCGGCCACCGGAGCCTTTTTAGCCATAAATAACAGCGCCGTCGCCGGGAACAATCTCTGTGGCGGCGACATTAGCAGCAATCTACCGACTTGCGAAAATGGCGTTAAAAAAAGACGCTACAGCCAGTTGTGGTGGATTACGGTCATATTGGCGGCGATAGTGGTGGCGACGGCGGTTTTTGTCAGAATACGCCGTCGTAAGCAGCGGATGGGAGAGAAAAGAGTGCAAAACGAGGAGGGAATTTGGGAGCTGAAATTGTTCGATCTCAAATCGTCCAAATTCGTCACGGTAGACGCCATTCTGCAATCCGCCGGGAAAGCAAACGAAACGGAGATTCAATTCGTGGTGGAGAAAATTAACGGGAATATATCGGCCGGAATTGGGGAGGCGGCGGAATTGGGGAGGCTTAGACATTCTAATATCGTACGGCTGTTGGCGGCGTGTCGGTCGGACAAAACAGGGTATTTGGTACGAGAATATGTGCAGGGGCGGCGCTTGAGCCAAATTGTTGGGAATTTGAGCTGGGAACGACGTCGTAACATCGCCCTGGGAATTGGCCGGGGGCTGCAATTCTTGCACTCCCACTGTTCTCCCGGTGTAATTGCGGCGAATTTTTCGCCGGAGAAGATCATTGTCGATGAAAAATATGAACCCCGGCTGGTTGTCGGATTGTCCAGCGCCGCCGTTTCTCCGCACTACGCCGCCCCCGGTACGTGTAATTTGAGCTATAATAATCCATGCACATGCACAATCATATGCACGTTGAGCTGAGAAAGCTACTTTTTTTGTGGCAGAGACGAAGGAAAGTGGAGACATAACGGAGAAAAGCAATGTGTACACATTGGGGCTTGTTCTTATTCAATTACTGACCGGAAAGATGGCCGTCCACCGGCAAGAGGTGGTGGAATGGGCACGGTCCGATTGTCGTGCTGAGACGTGGGTTGTTGGTGGTGCGGTTACCGGCGCCACCGAGCAGGACCAGATGGTGGGGTTTATGAACTTGGCTCTGGACTGTACCGCCGGTGACCCCATGGCGAGGCCGTCCTCGGAGGTTGCCTACAAAACCATGCTCTCTCTTTGTCGGATCACTTGCTGTTCTAAACTTTTGTTCACCTAAAACTTGCTGTCCCGGTCATGTATTGTAACGTTTGAGGGCTAAATTTGAATCTTAAATTGATTTCAAAATTAATGAAATGATTGAGAAGATATTTATAATAAAGTGTCGAAATTTTCACGTTCATGTTGTATTACTATTGTTTCGGTTTGGATATATGTATCACATTAATCTATGTTTGAAAATTGAGGGACGATACATTCGTACATATAAGGTGGGGTGGGACACGGGTTTGGGTGGGGTCGAAGACCAAAAATATAGTTCATGTCTCGAGCCCTAAATGATGAGAAATCTCTTTTCACTTTACATATTCTTCATTCCCAACTATTTTTTTTTGAGTAAAGGGCTTTTACGTATTCTTTGAAGAAAAGAGACTTTAAGAACGTGGTTTAGGTAGCTCAGCTCGTTAGAGCAAAAGATTGAAAATCTTTGTGGAACCACTCAAGCACATTGTTAATAGATATTGTCTGCTTTGACCCATTATATATTGCCGTCAACCTCACAGTTTGAAAACACATCTAAAAAAAGTTTAAAAGGAATGTTTCGTTCTTCTCTCCAACCGATATGAGATCTCACCATCCACCATTTTGGGGGCCCAACATGCCAAGCACACTGCGAGCAAATACTGTCCTCTTTGAGCTTTTGTTTTGGGTTTCCACCCTTGGGAGCCCTCTTTGAGCTTTTGTTTTGGGTTTCCACCCTTGGGAGCCCAACATCCACCCTTGAGAGCCCAACATCCTCGCTGACACACCGCCCAGTATCTAACTCTGATACCATTTGTAACCGTCCACGTCCACCGCTAACAGATATTATATGTTTTAACCCATTACGTATTGTCGTTAGCCTCATGATTTTAAAACACGTCTCCTAGGAAGATGTTTCCACACCTTTATAAAAAAATGCTTTGTTCCCCTCTCCAATAGACGTGGGATCTCATAATTCACCTCCCTTCGGAGATCAGCATCATTGCTAACACTCGTTCTCTCTCTCAAATCGATGTGGATCTCACAATCCACTTCTAAGCAAAGGGTCCAAAAGACAAGTAGTCAGGAATAGGTTCATGCAATGGAGTTGTAAAATCAAGTTGGAGAGGTGAATGAATTTACAGAAAGAGTTTGAGGCCGGATCGGACTGAAATATCATTAGGCAAATTCTTATAAATTTCATTCGTGCAATTTAAACTTATATTTTTTGTTTTAATTTAATTTAAAATCTTTGAATCTTTTAAATTTGGTCAACTCTATGATGATGGTGGACACAATAATTCTTATTTGGGCGGTGGTCCTAATTTGAAACTCATTTTACATTTGCAAATCTACATAGGATTAATCAAAAAATATAAAAAATAAAAAATAAAAAATGGTCCTTTTAAGTTTAGAAATATATGGAGATGTTGACATGTAATCCCAATCCAACGGTCAAGATTAAAATCATCATTATGCAATTACTTTTTAAGTTTTTAATTTAATATTTAAAAGTTCAATTTCCTTCCAATATGTATTAACTATATGCATGGTAAAATATATATATATATTTGTAGGTATGAAAGTGAGACGAGATAGGACGAGGCGGGAATTAGAGCAGGTACAAGGTGGTATACATATAAAAGTGAGGCGAGACAGGACAAGACAGGAACTAAAGTGGGTTCGGGGTTGTATATACAAAAGTAAGGCGAGACGGGACAAGGCTGGAATTAGAGTGGGTTCGGGGTTGTATAGATATAAAAGTGAAGCGAAATGGGTCGAGGCAAGGATTAGAGCAGGTACAGGATGGTGTATATATAAAAGTGAGGCGAGACAGGGCGAGGTAGGGATTAGAGCGAGTCTAAGGTTAGGGATGGAAAATGTCATCCCATTCTCGACACGTTCCTATTTACGGGGATTCTCTATTTCGTTTCATCTAGTCGCAACGAATTGAAATAGTATATCACGTCATCAATTAATTCATTAGTCATAATGACATGATTAATTAACCTTAAAAAAAGGCAAGTGTTTAGTATTGAACCAGGTTGTGCACACAAAGGACCCAGAGAAGGTGTCGGGAGGGGCTGGTCTTAGCGACAGCATGCGGGACATATTTGGTGAGAATTAGAGAGAATTGTACGTAAACAATGTCCCTAAGACAAGCACAAAATAATGAGTTTAGCAGAAAATTAGGCAGAGGAGGTTTAAAAACATTCGATTTGCAGCAGTGACAGTAACAACCACATGATTCTCTTAGGGTTTGGGTTTGGGTTTGGATCATCTTTAAATCTTGTCTCATTGTCGGCGCTTTGGGATGGGGTAAATCAATTCTCCGACAGCGACAACACCGACACACACAGCCTAAAAGCCTTTCCACACTCTACTAAAGCTGATGCCTTTTTATCTTCCCATTTCAAAACCCTGTGTGTGTGTGGGGTTTTGAATGGATAGTTATGTTGCTTAATGGATATATAAGGAAGAGACACTATCTATGTTGATACAAGGTCGAACTTGAGAATTTATGTTTAAAGTGAACAATATCGTACCATTTTGAAGGTTTGTTGTTCTAACAAATGGTATCAAAGTCATGTCAATAAAATTCTTAGGTGTCGAACAAAGAAGTTGTGAGCATCAAAAGTGTAGTCGTGGTGAATATCCATAGTATGGCTCTATTGGTAGACACCAAAGGACTTCGAGCTGGTGCCAACGAGGACGCAAGGTCTCAAAGGTGAGTGGATTGTGATATCCCACATTGGTTGGAGAGAGAAACGGAACGAAGCATTCCTTATAAGAGTGTGGAAACCTCTCCCTAGCATACGCGTTTTAAAACCTTGAGAGGAAAGCCCAAAGAGGACAATATCTGTTAGTAGTAGGCTTGGGCTGTTACTAATGATATTAGAACCAAACATCGAGCGATGTGTCAACAAGGACATTGGGCCTCCAAGGGGGTGGATTGTGAGATCCCACATTGGTTGGAGAGGGGAAACGAAACGAAGCATTCCTTATAAGGGTATGGAAACCTCTCCCTAACAGACACGTTTTAAGACATTAAGAGAAAGCCCAGAAGAGAAAATCCAAAAAGGACAATATTTGCTAGCGGTGGGCTTATGCTGTTACACGTATATTAATCCGAAACACACCAAAACCAAAATGATCATATCATCACATTGGTGCATATGCTAATCTTTCGAGTTCATTAAACTAACAACACAAAAGAAAGGTTAAGAAACCAATTTGATAAGGTCAAAAGAAAGCAAAGATGATGAGATTTGCAAAAGGGAGATGTGGTTTGTATGCAAGAAAGCGCAGCCACAAAGGCATTGGCATAGAGGGCATAATGATGTTCTTCTCTAGCTGCTTAGGACTCTGCGTTACTTTTTCAACTTTTTGGTGGGTTATGATTATGATTATTATGAGAAGGTGATATTCACATACATGGAAGATTCGGCCACAAAAGAAGAGTATAAACACAAACATCTAAAATAGCTGACATTGCGAGTAGCAAACACAGCTAGATTTTGGTGGCAGAATGCATATGATATCATATGTCAAGTGGGTTTCATCTTAAAAGCCTCAAAAACAAACTGATACCTCCAATCATACTCCTTGGAGACCATGAAAAAAGCCTCTTTCTTTGCCTTTCTTCCCTCTTCTTACCCTCTTTCTTCTTCAAACTCATTGTGTATTCAAACCCATCAATGGCTTCAGATACATCAAAACATTCTCTTCTCTTCTTTTGGTTTTTCTTTGCAGATTTAGACTCTTTTTGTTTGCTTCTTCTCTTGCTTTCTTTGTATATATGGCTGCCTTTTGAACCCGTTACGTATCGTTGTCAGCCTCACGGTTTTAAGATGTGTATGTTAGGTAGAGGGTTTCATATTCTTAACCAATGTGGGATCTCACATTTAGTGTGAAGTATGGTTATGACTCACTCACTAAAATCATAAACCATGAGTATTCTATAACATGTGTTATAAAGTAACAATACCGCTCTTGTAACACCCCAAGCATACCGCTAGTAGATATAATCTTCTTTGGGCTTTCTAAGTTTGAAAACGCGTTCGTTAGGGAGAGGGTTCCACACCCTTGTAAGAACTTTTCGTTTCCATTTCCAACCAATTTGGGATCTCACAATCCATCCCCCTTGAGGGCTTAGCGTCCTCGCTATCACACCGCATACCGCTAGTAGATATAGTTTTCTTTGGGCTTTCTAGGTTTGAAAACGCGTTCGTTGGGGAGAGGTTTCCACACCCTTGTAAGAACTGTTTCGTTTCCATTTCCAACCGATGTGGGATCTCAAATCCACCCCCTTGAGGGCTTAGCGTCCTTGCTAACACACCGCCTGATGTCTAGCTTTGATACCATTTGTAATAGTCCAAGTCCACCGCTAGCAGATACTGTTTTCTTTGGGCTTTCCCAAACACGTTTGTTAGGGAGAGGTTTTCACACCCTTGTAAGGAATGTTTCGTTCTCCTCTTCAACCAATGTAGGATCTCACAGCTCTTACACAATACTAAAAATCTTGAAATAGGAACCAAGACTCATGCAACGCCAACATTTAGAACATTGATCTTAATGCTCTAATTCTATGTCCTAATAGCCATTCCTATCAGTTTGTTAATGTGCTGCTATTCAATCAATGGTCTATAGTGAAAAAGATAAACATGAATGGGCATGGTGATGGTGGGAAGTGGGTGGGTGGGTGAGAGAATTTTACTGACCCACTTCAGAAAGAATAGCTTTAGAGGGAAGAAGAGACATCAAAGTCCAAATAAGAATCAATGATAGATTGGGTGAGTGCTGCATTCAAACATCTCTTCAGCCCCATCGCCATTATCTTGTCTTGACAACAGGGCCTTAAAAAATGGGAGCAAACTGAGCTGAAAGAGACTTCTTCCAAAATTCAAAACAGAAAAAGAAGCTCTGTGTCATGAACTTACAGCCCAAATGCTTTGTGTGTCAGCAAATGACTGGTTAGCTGAAAGAATATCAAGTTTTCTTCCCTTTGTCAATGAAATTTTGGGGTCCATGTCAAGAGATGAGAGGGTTATAGAAATGGATAGCCATGAAAAGAAGTTAAGGTCTGATCTCTTTGACATTAAGGTGGGAAAAAGTGCAGAAGAAACGAGGGAAATGACCTTCCATGTCTTCTTATGCTCCCCACCAGATTCCATAAAGGAAAAGAAAGGGATAAGCACAGTTCTGATTTCAAATGAAATATCAGTTGAACTCAGGAAAGCAGAGACAAAAGTAGAGAGGTAAAGAAGTTTGCTTTTTATATTACCCTAAACAAGGCTTTCTTTAAGACCTTACTCTCTATGACAAGAAGCAGCTCAATGAGTGAGGATAGTGGGAATTATATGGGTGGGTGGGTTGGTGATCTGATCTGATCTTTTCTCGTTACAGGCTGTGAGATCCTACATTGGTTGGGAGGAGAACAAAGCATTCTTTATAAGGGTGTGGAAACTTCTCCCTAGCAAACACGTTTTAAAACTGTGGGGGGAAACTCGAAAGGGAAAGCTCAATGCGGACAATATCTGCTAGCAGTGGGCTTGGAATGTTACAAATGGTATTAGAGCCAGACACCGGGCGATGTGCCAACGAGGAGGCTGAGCCCCAAAGGAAGGAGGTGGTATGCTAGCGAGGACACTAGGCCCTGAAAGGGAGTGGATTTGGGGGGTCCCACATCGATTGGAGAAGGGAACGAGTGCTATCGAGAACGCTGGACCCCGAAGGGAGGTGAATTGTGAGATCCCACATTGGTTGGGGAAGAGAACGAAACATTTTTTATAAGGATATGAAAACCTCTCCCTAGCAGACACGTTTTAAAACTGTGAGGGGAAGCCTGAAAGGGAAAGCCCAATGCGGACAATATTTGCTAGTGGTGGGCTTGGGCTGTTACATAGGCCAAGAACGACAAGTGAACTAAACGATTAGGATAAACAGCAAAAGGGGTGAAAAGAGGCATTAGGGGCAATATGCTCGTTCATTTAGTTCTTGGTTATTTTCATTGTTTCTGAGATCTTACAGGAAAATCTGATCTAGCCTATTTGTCATATTCCTACTACCTGACTAAGCGTTTCAAACAAAAGACCAGTTCATAAACATGAAACAAATACAGTGAGCGTTTTCTTCTTCATTCAAAACCTTCCAAGCCACAGCTTTCTCATATGATACTGCCCTTCCCATGCTTGATAAGCATACACCCCCTTGAAGACAAAGGAACCCCTAACATAGCACACAAAACATTGATACTCAACTGTTTGAAATCATGTTCCAAAAGAGTATGATCAGTAAGACATTGCACAAGGATTCGTTATCTATACCTGCTGCATTATCCGTGGGAACTCTGTGTCTAAAGTTTTCTTTCCATTGTCATCAAAAATCTTCTCTAGAGTAATGTCTTGCAGAGCCACCAAGGTTGTCTCAAGCATGTCAAGCCCAGATTGATTTGCAAATGTAAAATTTGGCAAAGCCTACATGTTCATAGAAGAGGGTATTACTTCATGTAAGAGAAATTGTAGAGACAACTGAAGAATCAGGCAAATTATGATCATGACATGCTCAAATGTTTAAATCTAAGGAATGTAGGACCTGCATGTATCTTAATGAAGTTATGTTAGAAATGAGGTACCCATGTTCTATTCAGAGAGGAGTCTCACGTCGGCTAATTGAGGGGCTAATCATGTAAGGAATACTATCTCTATTGGTATGAGGCATTTTGGTGAAACCAAAAGCAAAGCCATGAGAGCCTATGCTCAAAGTGGACAATATTATACCATTGTAGAGAGTCGTGATTTCTAACATGTTCATCAGACCTTGGTTCTGAACTTTTTTTTAATCTTTTATGTATCTTAATGAACTTTTTTTAATCTTTCATGTATCTTAATGAAGTTATTGTTGGAAAAGAGGTACCATACATGTTCATCATACCTTTAAAGAGCAGCACATGACTGCATCTAAGTGATGCCAAAGGGATTTGAGAACGGGTTCTCTTCCTTCATTTTTCAGTAAGTCCATGCCCATGTAGCACCTGTAGGGAAGGATACAGTAAATTTGGAATCCTACGAACAGTAAAATAACAAAGATAATATGTCCAGCTAAGAGTTTCTTCAGTACCTATAGCTTTGACAGATCCAACGAGCAAGTGTTTGTGCTTCAGGAGCACCAGCTGGTGTCTGAAGGTTAGCATGAGGACCGACATTCGAAGGGGAAAGAGCCAGTGCCACTTTCTGAACAGATGCTATAATGCTTCGGACATACTGCCGTGCCATTGCTGCTACATTATCTTGAAGATGAACATCAAATACAAATTGGAATGCAATTGTCATCACAGATTTGGATTTTCCTGATTGACAAGCATAATCACCAGCAGCTCTATTCCCTGCCGGTCCGACATCAAGAGCTGAAGCAAGATCAAGCGTGCGGTTTGGACTTGAAGCATCCTGCAGCATTAGCAAATGTATAAAATGAAGCAAGATCAAATGCATAGAACAGGGAGGAAAAGAAATGGACATTGATATTAAGTATTTACCAGTCCAGAATCAAGAGGGATGATACGGAAGCCAGATGCCAAAATGGGTGCATCATCAGAAAAAGAGGCATCAATGGGAGCAAAGATGAGTTCAGCAGAAGTTCCTACTGCATTCTCTTCCACGCCATTGCAAAGCTGCAGTGGTCAGTGACAACATAGATTTGAGATTTACACTACAATTATCCATCCAAGCTTTATAATATAAGGAAGATTCGAGCTTGATAATCATTTTTCATCTTCTTAACTGAAGAATATAAGCATGCAAGTTCATATTTATTCACATAATTAAAGAAAAGACTGCTTACTTGGAGGAGGAAGATGTCACCAGACATGAGCATATCATCCCTATAGTGGCCCACGTTTTCAAATTTAAGAACTTCCATAAACTGTTTTCAGTAAGAAATTTTGAATCAATATTTTGAAGTTGCAAAGCAAAGTAGTTCAATAGGATAAGTTTATCCATAAGGACGCCATGGGAAATAATTTGGTACTCGCCTCTTCATGCTCAACCGTTTGTGCCAAGGGAAGAGTGACCTGACCCCCAAAAGTTCCAGCATGAGACCCTGGTAAACCACACTGACCAGTCTTAATTGCTGCAGCTGAGTAAGCATCAATACTGGTGTCTGCCCATTCTGACCGGTGTTCTCTCAAGAACCTAATGAGCATTGCTGGAGTGACATTCTACAAAATAGAAAAGAAAGCAAGAATATAACAAGAAGAAAAGCTTCCGAAGGAGGTTATGCATAGACTTGGTAAGATTACTAGCTAACACAATGTCATGGTCAGTTGTTGGGGTTAACCATATGCAGTTGGATTTTTATTTCTTAAAAGATCACTTCATTTCCATCAAACTAGTGTCATGTCCTTGTTTAACATTATCAGATGATGGAGCTTGTAACAGCCTAAACTCACCGCTAGCAGATATTGTCCTCTTTGGGCTTTCCTTTTCGGACTTCCCCTCAAGGTTTTTAAAACGCGTTTGCTAGAGAGAGGTTTCCACACCCTTATAAAGAATGTTTCGTTCTCCTCCCCAACCGATGTGGGATCTCACAATCCACCCCCTTTCGGGGCCAACGTCCTCGCTGGCACTCGTTCTCTTCTCCAAGAGATGTGGGACCCCGCAGTCCACCTCCTTCGAGGCTCAGCCTTTTCGCTGGCACATCGCCCGGTGTCTGGCTTTGATACCATTTGTGACAGCCTAAGCCCACCGCTAGCAGATATTGTCCTTTTTGGGCTTTCTCTATCGGACTTCCTCTCAAGGTTTTTAAAACGCGTCTGCTAGGGAAAGGTTTCCACACCCTTATAAATAATGTTTCGTTCTCCTCCCCAACCGATGTGGGATCACAAAGAACCTATAAGAAATGAAGCAAGAAATAGAAAGGATGGCACAAGTTGAAAAAGAGAATTTCCTAATTTGACTGATGAACTGGTAGAAGGCGTTTATATATTATAAAATAGAACCTTTTCAACTGCGCATCATCGCTTAGATCTCAGCCAACAAGCAAAATATTTACCTGTAATAACATCGATGCTTTGGCACAAAGCACTGCGTTGCTCATAGATGGAAAGCCATTATTATATGAAATATTTGCACCCATCATTGTCTTGCCATTAGACATGGTTACAAGAAGTGTAACATCATCAATGCCGTCATTTTCTAACAAAGACCATCCCTCATCTGTAAACCCGTTTACTGCTTCGTTGAAACCTCTGCAGAGTAAAATCCATTAATAGCAATTCAAAACAAAAAGCAGCAGCAGCAGCTAGGACTGGTGCTCTCGAGCCGAAATCATATTTACCTGCTCAATCTCTGACTAAGAGCGCGAAGAGCAGCAGGTCGTCTTCCCCAACCAGTAGCATTTGGTTGAGAAACTTCTTGTGAAATCTGTCTCAACAAGCGTAATGCCTGATCCAAAACAATGAAAGTTTATACATACATAAGGGATATAATATTCAAAGTTACTTGAACTTTCAATTTCCAATTTTAAAGGACTTACTGCCATTGTGTTCTTCTGAGCAAGCAGAGTAGATGACTTGTATAATGGCCGCAACACTTCAGGCACGCTCCAAGGCTATGTTCAAGTAAATAATGGATACAATTACAAATTTGGAAATCTGAGGCTAAGAAAGACTGTGCTTTAAATAGAGAGCAGAAGAACATACATCTAAATCCATGTGATCAACTATATGAATTATTGATCCACCGCCTTCACAAGGTCTTATCAAATATCCACTAGGTAGCATTTCTGCTCTTACAAAGTTTTGTACTGGAGGCATACTTGGACCATTCTGAGTATTGTTAAGAGATCTTTCACATACCTAAAGTGCATAAAACAAGCATATCAGCTACAAATTTAGAGTGAATCAAAGAAGCAGAAGCAATTTCCAAAGCGAGGCTTTCTCATACCACAAGACTACCATCCTCCAAAACAGATGTGTATCGCAGCAGCCAGAAATCACGAGCAGGTGCCAGAGTGGTAGGCGCATAGAGCTGAAATCAAATCAATAAAAGTTTCTTTTATTTGCATTTTTTGTTGCATATCTGCAAAACTGATATAAACAATCCGCTAACAAGTAGTAGTCTACCTGCATATAAAGAAGCTCAATGGTTCCTCCATTACCAGTAGATAGGGCGTTTAGAACGTCAACAGCACGGCAATCGCGATACCAAGAAGGCCAATCTTTAAGAATTTCAGCCACCTTCATAGAACAATATAAATGATATATACTCATACTTCATGCTACATCAGACAAATACTTAAGTTCAGTTTAGAAGCACTTACTCTTGTAGGTTCGAGACCCACAAGTCCACACGCACGAGCTGCAACTCCAGTGCAGCCATGAGAAATAGCAACGATTCCAATGGAATCCGGACCAGGCTGCTCAGAACAGATATTTAGAAAGGTCAGAAATTTTGAAGTATCAAACATAAGAACAATAAAAGAGATTTGTATATCACTTGAAACCTTTATCCTCAGATAATTTAAAGTTTACTATTAGAAATTTGCCTTCCAAGAAAGATTAATACTTGTTTTCTCTTGTTCCCTGTCCTTTCGTTATCATTTTCAAAAAAAAAAAAAGAAAAAAAAAAAAAGCATGATCTTGCTGAGCAGTTGCTTAGAACATTATCAAAGTTTCTAATAGACAACAGAGCACAATTCTCAAAAGCTCTCAATGATCGAGGTAATAGACTTTGGCATGTTGCTTAGAACGTTATCAAAGTTTCTGTTGTTTAATTATAATGACAGTAGAAAAAGATTCAATGTTTATACAGATTGAAGAATAAAGCAAAAAGAGGAAGTAACCTTCATCCCAGGCATTTGGACCCACTCCACAGCAGTTCCAGTAGCCTTTGAAAGAAACTCTGCTAAAGTCTCCTCCGCAATGGACAAAAGTCTAGGAAATATGCAAAACCCAAATTCTCAGAAAGCATATAACAGAGGCAATTTCTAATATCAGGACTATAGAAGAACAAAAAAACACAAGAACAAAAGGAAAGAATCAAAGGGAATGCACATGAAGAAGAGCCAATTCTACTAACCCTGCGGGACTGGCATCCTTTGGAGGATGCGGCGGGGTCAAATTCTGTTGACCACTTGTAACCACTGACTCACAACTCGTGTCAGTGGTGGCTAGGGTCGCCTGCAAAATGAAGAAATTACCAAAACAATTACAAAGAAGCCTTCATTTCATTCAGCTGATAAAAAAAACTCATTCTTGTTTCAACGCAGTGAAATCAGGGATCATCGTCCTCAAATCTCATGTAGAAATTCATGGAGGAAAGTTAAGCAAAGCAAGTTCTTACATTCTGGGTCTGTTGACGAAAATAGCTGTTCTCATACACAAGCTGTGACACCTGTTTCTGCAGCCTATCATTTTCCTCCATTAGGAGTCTATTCATAGCCGTCAGCTTCCTGTTCACAGTCTGCAGGCGTGATGATTCCTTCCTCTGTTTCTCTCTACATCTGAGCAGGAAGAAAAAAACGCGTGAGAAACCCAAATGAATCCTCTGTTCCAGGAACAAAATTTTGGGTGTTTCAGAAAAGAAATGATTAGAAACAATACCTCCGATTTTGGAACCAAACTTTGATCTGCTTGGGCTCGATATTGGAGAGAATTGGGCACTCCCTGATGAGCTGCTGGCGGCGCATAGAACTGGGTTTTGGGCAATCATAATAGAGCCTCTCAAGAGCTTCGACTTGCTCAGGTGTGTACCTAACATATTTGCCATTATCCATGCTAGCAGCATCTTTGCAGCTGGAGGTCACAGCCATCATCCCCACTTGAATTCCCACAGAGGCAAAACAACAAACACCTTTCAGGCATCAAATTGGAGGACAAAAAAAAACCCACCATAAAGAAAGAGCAATCAAAATTACCAGAAAGCAAAGACGCTTTATATCCAAGAAGAGTTGCAAACGATCAGAAACTCCCTCCCTTCCACCCTCCACCAAGTCATACAACACACACCTCCGCCATAATCATCCAAAAAAACAAAAACCCAAATGGCGGCTTCAGCAACAGAGAATCAGAAAGCGAAAATCCAGAACCGGACGACAGGATTGTGAGTAGAACACTGTAAAATGAAAATGGTATGGAGAAATTAAAAGGAAAGAGCGAAAGAGAAGGGAAGATTGAGAGATGTGAATGAGGAGAGATTGGGTGAGGAGAAAATTCTTAAAAGCAGCGGACACAAACACAAAGGGGAGCTACAAAATCTCGATTTTCACATCACTATTAGAAACCCATAATTCTTTTTTATGGCAGTGTTCATCGCTGTTGCTTTAGATGGCGTCGGCTTTTGATTGCGTTGTTTGGGGGTTGTGGCACTCACCACAGTGCCCAGTGCCCACTCGGCGCTTGACTAAAATTATGGTCTCCCATTGCTTTATCGAGTGAATGCAATCTACCGCGTGCTCGAATAGTGTAATATAAATTTCAAAAAAGTGAGTCCATCCATACATACTTTTTTTTTTTTTTTTTTAATTTTTTTTTTCTTTTTGTATTTTCAAAATTGTAAGCTTTTGGTTTTTGTCTATTTCTAATTCTTTCTTTGTATTTTCAAACTGTAAGCTTTTGGTTTTTGTCTATTTCTATTTTTTGTATTTTCAATTTGTAAGCTTTTATTTTCAGCTTTTTGTCTATTGCTCAAATTTTAATTTTTAATCATTTTTTATTTACTTTTTAAACCTTACCACTCACAATTAAAATTTAATAATCTTACCCGACAAAAAAAAATAATAATATATATATAACATGACAAATACGAGTAAGGATTTATTACATTTTTAATATTATCAGACCAGAAGTTAAAAGTTTCTGACTATAAATTATGGATATCATGGGTTGAGTTAGAGAAATCTTTTAAATTAATTGAAAATTTCGAGTTCGTAGGTTGGTGACTTGAGCAATTGCTATTTTCCGAGTTGTCGGGTTGTTTTTATTTTTTAATTATTAAAAAAAATTCTATTTATTTACAGTTACGTTAATAACTAAATCAAATATTTTTAATTTTCATAATAATCTTAAAAGTAGGGCCAGTTAGGTTGGGTTGTAACCCTATTTTTGAGTTGGTCGGACAAAAATAATGTTAATCCACTGTAAATTTTTTCAGTTTTAAAAGATTCAACCCGTCCCAAATTTTAAAAAAAAAAATCTAATTCAATCCCCGTTTTATTATTTGGGTTAGTTGGTCTAAGTTGATTGGGTTCTCGGGTCAAATGACCACTGCTAGATGGTTTAGAGCCGAACTTAAAAATTTTAAACTAAACCTGTAATTTAATCGGTATCATATTTTCAAAAAAGTTTATTGGAATAGTTAATTCTTTTTTAAAAGTAACCATTTTTTGTCATTTTGCTTTTTTTTTATCTCAATTTTCTTTCCCAAAACACTACTTTTAATGAATTTTATTGTTACATTTTTTTTGTTGCGTTAAAAATTTTCATCAAATATGTAATAATTTATACAAACAAATAATAGATTTAAATTTTTTAAAAAAATGTAAATAGATAACGTTACACATCAAGAGTATAATTGTGACGTCTGGTTGGAGGAGGAGAATCCTTTATAAGGGTGTGAAAACCGTTCCTTAATAGACACGTTTTAAAGCTTTGAGAGGAAGCTCGAACAAAAAGAAAAGCCCAAAAAAGACCGTATCGGCTAGCGGTGGATTTGGGCCGTTATTGAATGTGTTTATAAGGTTAAAATGAATGATTGGAAAATGATTCCAAAGAGTTGTTGGTGACAAGAAAGGTAGGTGGGCGTTTTCATTATCATTCCTTAACCAACTCTTAATTAACCACTTTTTCACCTTTCATTTCTTTTATGGACCCATTTTTCCCTATCGACTTTCTCACGCGACCCAACGACCCTCTCGCTAATATAAAGTATTTTTAGATAAAAAAATTTGATAAGCTTAAACGAACGATGAAAATTTCAAAACATTTCAAGAATACCCTTAAACATTATTAGATGTAAAAAAAATAAATAAATAATCACACTTTTGATAGCAGCAAACTTGCAATTGTGCCGCACTCACTTCCCAACAACAAGTGATCTAAATCAATTTATTCTTGTGTCGCCTGCGACCCAACAACGTATGCTCGAGCCTCTAGCCCCAGTTTAAGAAGAAAGTTTTAGAAAACGAGGCAGAGAGTTTTTGAAAGATTGAAATTAATATTATATGTGATGCAAGCAAAAAAAGCAACAACGACTTACCGTATATAACTATTGGATAAGGAGAAGTAAGAGTATTTAATTAATCAATCAGTGGCAGACCAAACCAAATGGAGATTATTCATTATAAAAAGACGCGGTTTTGCAAAAATAAATAAACTATAATTACTTTTTTAACCCTAATTGCATATCCCATAAACCCTATCCTAATCTCACCCTAAAAAAGGGGTTCTGTATGTGGGCCCCGCCACTTTCCATTTATTTTTTATTTTTTATTTTTTAAATATTCATAATGTGTTCAATTATTAATTCTATTTATTTTTTTAATTCTTACTTTACCAATTTTTTATTTTTTATTTTTATTTCCAAATCAAAAGAGGCCAACTTGAGCTGTGGTTATCGTTTTTAATTAAACTTGTGCAAAAGCTATCTACTTGTCGTTCTAAAAATATTAAATTATTCTTATTATATTTTTTTATTTCTTCTCTATTAATTTATTTGAATTTCAAATTTGAACGGTTAAAAAAAGTATCACATATTCAAATCTATAATTTATTGTTATGAAATATGCACGTATAAGTAGTTTAAATTATCGTATTTATTGAAAAAAATATTTAAATATACGTTAATTTTGCAAATGTGAGCCATTATTTGTTTAAAGAGATTAATTTAATTAAAACGTTAATCAAACTAACTATCATGGTTGAGCTAGTTGACCTATAAGGGTTAACCTCGTGTTAAAGTTAGCTGATCTAACCAACCCTTGGAGATGCCCTCATGGTCAAGTTGGTCAATCCCTTAGGGTCAACTTGGTTGAGCTGACCCTATGGGTATGTATTAAGGCCAGCATTCGACGTTATTTCTCCTATGTGAGGTAGCTTTTAGCTTCACTGAAATATAGCATTTGAACTTACTCAAGGGGAGACCTTGGCAGGTCAACCTATCATATTGGTCGTTGATCCTTCTCGGAGGGAGATCTTAGTAAGCACAAGGAAGGTCGAAACAGACAACACCAACTATTGATTTGTAGAACAAAGAATCAAAGTGTACCTAAAAAGACTAAATACTTGTCCCACACTTCAATGTCCAATAAAAATTAGGTCTATAAGAAACTTAAATAGTAGAATTCACAGCGGTATGGTGTACTATCGAATGTGTCACCTTCCAATAATTATAAAGGTAATTCATTTCAGAATCAAGCTAGTCAACCTCTATAAGGTTTGCATCATGGTCAAGGTAGGGTTGCCTCGTGTTGAAGTTGGTTGAGCCAACCCCTAAGGGTTCGGTTTCAAGGCTAAGTCGACCCTTCTCGTTCGGATCATGTTACCCAAATAGGGTCGGGATAGTATTCTCTTCTTTAGGACAAACTAGTAATTTCACCCACAAACTGGGAAGAGCGTGAGAAGGAAGGCAAGGCAAGGTAAGGAAATAATGTATTAGAAAAAGTGAAGGGTAAGGGAAGGTGGTGGTGGTGGTCCACACGTGTGGCCCCGAGGAAAAGTGTGTGTGCGGGCAGACATGACTTTGTGTAGCTCTAGAGAGAGAAAGATCTTATTTTACCGTATAAATACGAGGAGTGTACGTATTCGTGGAGGGGAAGACTAGGGTGCGGCGCATGTACACGGGAAAGAAATGTAATGATGGAAATGGGACCACAGGATTAACGACGCGTGTCGCTTCTTTCGGCGTATCAGAGTTTGCGCCAAAAGCAGAAGGGACATTCTTGTGGGGAAGTGGGACCTCGTGTTTCCTCATCCTTTTAACCCTTTCTAACTGTCAGGTAAAAACCCTCTTAACAAAAATTAAATATTTTCTTACATTTATTATATATTTTAAAATTTTAAATTTAATTTTTTAACTTCTAATTACACGAGTAGAATGGGATAGAGAAACTTTTTCCATCTCAACACCGCTCCAAATCGGGGTCGAGATTTAAGAAACCTTTTACATCTCCATCTCAACTCCGAGGTCGAGATTTTCCATAGAAAACACGTGAAGATCAGATTTTCCATGGAAATTTATGGTAATTTTACTTAATTTTGTCGTTTTGGTAGAATTTAGTAAGTTTCTTTTTAATGGATTAAAAGAAAAAAAAATGGAATAGTTTAATATAATTACAGTTATGTTTGTTTTAGATCCCATAGAAGACCTACAAATAAACAACAGTAAAATTTATGTTCCTTAGTCACCTAACAACTTTGACAGAATGTATTACTCTTTTGTCTCCTGGTTGGGCAATTCTATTTACCCTAAGGAAATAGGTAGCCCTAAAATTATCTTTTTACCGCCTTTATCGGATGAAGTGAAATCCTCGTTAAACCTCACATCACTTGAAGGAGGGAACGAGATGTAAAAATTTCTCCTTAGTAGACACGTTTTAAAAGCCATGAGGAAAAGCTTGAAAGGAAAAGTCCAAAAAGTACAATATCTGCTAACAGTAGACTTCGACTGGTGAATTAATCACATCCTACCGAGAAAGGAACCCATTTGGTTTGAGTTTAAGAACAAGGGTATTAAGAAATGGTCTTACAAGCATGAACCAAGCAGGCCTCTCTGCCGCGCATGCCAACCAGTGACAACTAACAACAGTCCTGCACCTTAAATCTGCATCCAAAGCTTCAATCCAAATGATATTCAGACATGATTTCAATTACCAAGAGTCATTAACAAGATTTCCGTAACAAATTATAAAAAAGTAGACAAAAGTTTGGTTGTTTACAGCGATCTAGAGGTTCATTGGTTCAGAACCAACTCCCAAATTGACAATTTTTTATGTGATACTCATCTGAACAGGAACTTTTAATAAAATAAGAACCAACAAACATAGCAATCATTATAACCCACTAACCAATTCTCCTTGATCTAATGGCTAGCTAACAATTAAGACCCACCAAGCTACTTGAATATTGACCCCAAATGGTTGCACATTTTCTTAAATCTTAGTCTAAATCATTCTTCTTTAACGTGTTCTACAGGGTGGTGTAAATTAATGACTTCCTCTTGTCTTTACCAGCTACAAACTCCCATGTTCATACCAAATCAAGAACAAATGAATGATCAAATATGACAGTGACAAGAGGATCCTAATATCAGCTTAATCTTAAAAATTTGCTAGCATTTGGATAGATTAGGTAAGGATATGACATTGATAACCTAACAAAGTCAATAAAAGAGTCTATCTCATTGAATTTTTTGTATTTATAAATTGGGGTGATTCCACTTGCCCACAACTTTTCTCCATAGTCTAAGTAAGGAGATTTGAATTCCATGTATTAGCATTACTCAGGTTTTCAACTCAGTAACTATTTATAGAACTTAACAGGAATCTCATGACCCAGTGGCCTGAAATTACAAACTCCGGCAGATAAGCTAATTGACTGAAAGAAAAACACAAACTGATGCTATTTTCAACATACTTACTCATGGAGGCGGCAATCAAGGTCACAATGTCTACACAGAAGTCGCTGGAACAAGATGAAGCCGAAATAATGTTGTGTTTGAAGGCATTTCTGTCAGAGGAAGAGAAAAAGGATTAGTTTACATGAACTAATTCAAGCAAAGTTGTGTTCTTCAGTTTTGAAGAAATTAACAGAATTTGTATGTCAAAAGATATGAAAATCATTCTAAGAAGAAACTCTTACCTGTAAACACGATTACATACCGAAATGCAAGGTGATCATCCATCGTCGAAGCGAGAGCTTCAAGAAAGACGTTGGGCTGTCCATGGATTAAGACAATGGGCCTAATTAGAGCTGGGACAGAACACAGGAAGTTTATGCTTGGGCTTATTACTAATTTCGTCCAACTAACAAATTATGAAAAAAGGAAAAGAGGAAAATGTATTTCGATATGTATTATGTACATGACATGCTTGGCTTTTATTTCTTTTGATGCAACAATTTGCTCCCATTCCTCCTCCGACACCATTCAAACGGCCGCCACTCCCGCCGCCCACCACCACCACCACCTCCTCGACTTCTCTAATGACAACCAAACCAAGCCAGCGGGAAGCAGAAAAATTTGAAATTAAATAACGAAAAACGTTTGGCAATCCAATGAAGAACAGTAGGTGTGGTCGCATTGTTTGTAAACAAGCTTTGTCCCCTCTTCCCCAACTTCCATTCTGACAATCTTCATAGCCTGTGCTTATCAGTTTCCTTCCCAAAAATATAAACGAGAGCAAAATTTACCATTTCAGAAGCAGGCAAAATATAAGTATAGCCAAGCAAATTTGAACATCTTAAAAGGATTTCATGAAATTCTGAGTTTCCTTCAAAGAGTCAGAGAAGAGCCAAGAAAAACCACCCGAAAAACGAGGGTAATCAGTCTTATTCGCTAGGGGGTCATGTGGTGTTGATAATACTCAGATAAGAAAAATTATGGGAAAAGTGAGTGTAATGAATTGGGGGAACATATTCGGGAGTGGAGTTGTCTCATCAGTTATAACCTCAACCTAAACAACAAATAGATACTGGGGCAGCTCCAATATGATGAACAGAATATATGATTCGGCATCCTTTTGTGTATAGCCACACTTCAATCAGAGCATTCTCCTAAATTCCATCCCTTATCGCGGCACACAGAGACCTAATTCTGAAACACATTGAAAAAACCAGAATTACTTCAGCATTTTACTTCAAGTGGAGGAGATACTTCAGAGTTCAAATAAATGCTATCATCCTCTATAATGCTGATTACGAATCAACTAAACCGAGTACTTCACGACCAATGGAAGTCAGATAAAGTAAAAGTATCTAATATGGAAGGCCATACATATGAAAGCAAATACTTCGATCTTTTAATTGAAGAGATGATATCACCAAATAACCACTAGTCATTCCTAGGGTTGCTCCGTCTTATAGTGATCAATCATCTATCTAACTACAACTAAATGCACTACATGGGTATTGTTGTTATCTACTTTCTATGAAAGCTAGTCTATAATCCATATCAACTGCTACATTTTCTCAAGATCCAATTCAATATATTTCCTTCAGGAGCTAAGATTAGATTGATGCTAAGTTCCAGAGTAACACTTACAACAGCAATGAAAACAAAATTCTTGACAACTACTTGAATCCTTTAAGAAAATTTGTTGGTTTCAATAATAACCGATCATACTGGAGCATATTGAATTGCCATAAATAGACTTTCTGTATGTCTATGTAATAACATTTTAGTATCTCGAAAAATATTGAATTATGAAGAATGTAAGCTTAGGTTGCAAAATCCACAGAATGATTTTTAAACACCATAGATGAAATCCCCACAACAAATTAATCCCATATATTAAAATAACAGGACCAGGACCAGTTTGAAAAGCACTTGCTACAGTCTTTATGTGACTTCTTGTACGTATTTTCAACATTAGAAGAACTTTGAAGGAGCATAACTCCTCCTGATACTGTTTGCAAAATATCAATATCTAACTTGAAGCAGAGTACATGCGATCAGGCCTCTGTATAAATTAGCACATTTAGGGGCAGATTGACAATTGGATGTAACACTATACAAGTTTATACTACGTGCATAACCAAGAGTTCTATGAACGATGCATTCAGTGAAAACTATAAAAATCCTATAAAAATTCAACACTGGCACAGCAAATGTAAATGATAGTTCTTATAATATGACAACATTCCCTAGTTCGGCCATGGAGTATCAATTATCATCTTTCAAATGTCAATTTAATTACAATTTTAGTTGCTTTCGTAAGCCCAGGAAATAGGTATTGAAACCCATATGTAAACCCAAGCAAATGAGAAACAGTCATCCGAGCAGGCCTTCAAATGAGATGCAGATACGAATCAGAGCAAATATTTGGAGGGGAAAAAGGTGGTACTGAAAAACTTAACACATAAACTAATGGAAAAAACTTCAAATTGGACTATATTTAGGGAGAATCATAACAAACAATAGAAAATCCATTCATATACAAGAGTTAAAAAGTTGCTTACAGATAAAAAATTACAAAGAATGGAGATATCAAACTCCTGGATTGGCACTGCAGAGCATACCCTGAGACAATGACCTCGAAGACACCGAATCGATTCCAAGACACGAAGTTAGCCGCGCCGAAGAGACTGCTGAATGAAGGGGAAGCAGAGATTCAAGGGAACCCAACCGCGGAACCAACCTGAAGAATCAAATCACTCTTAAACCCTAAGTAAATGGTAAAATCACAAAGAAAAGAAAATTCACTAATGGGGCAAAAAAAGTGATCAATAAACTCGCTTGCCTGGAAATTGTGGGCGAAGAACGAACGGTGAAGAAAGAAGCTGGTGTTGCTTTAATGGAGGGTTTGGTTAAGGTGGATTTGATGAGGGAAATAGTTGGGGTTGCAAGAGATCGACAGCGGGAAGCCATTGGAAATGAACGGAGAGAAGAAGGTGAGAATTAGGGTTTTTCAGGAGCTGCCTAACAAGTCCAATAAGAAGAAAGGTTTTGGCGACGCCTTACATAAATCATTTTTTGAGCAAAAATCCATTTATTCTCTCTAAATTAATAAATTTATTTACACATTTTTGTTTTAATCCATAAAAAAAAAAATGTATTAAAATAAATTATTTAAAACTCTTAAACTTTATATCAAAGTGGGCTAATAATATTAATCTAAAAAAAAAAATATAAATAAAAAATTCAAATCCTTAGATACTAAGCCTTAAATATATTGCTCGAGTTATTTTCTCTTTGGTATAAATTGATGTAACGGTAGTAGATATTGTTCGTTTTGACTCGTTCTGCTAAACACATGTTTCTTATAAGAAATGTTTCGTTCCCCTCTCCAACTGTTGTAGGATCTCACAATTCCTCCCCCTAAGGCCAACATCCACATTACACACCGCACGACAACTAGCTTTGATTTCATTTGTAACAGCTCATACCCATCTCCCGTGGGGCCAATGTCTCATTGCACACCACCCGATGACTAGCTTTGATACCATTTGTAACAGCCCAAACCCATCCCCCTTGAGGTCAACGTCCTCATTGCACACCACTCGATGACTAACTTTGATACCATTTGTAACAGCCCAAATCCATCCCCCTTGGGGTCAACGTCCTCATTGCACACCACTCGATGACTAACTTTAATACCATTTGTAACAGTCCAAACCCATCCCCCTTGGGGCCAACGTCCTCATTGTACACCACCCGATGACTAGCTTTGATACCATTTGTAACAGCCCAAACCCACCGCTAGTAGATATTGTCCGCGTTGACCCGTATAGATGTCGGTCTCACGATTTTATAACATGAATATTGATAACTTTTCGTAGAAGATTTGAAGCAGCCAATTAGTCTTTAAAATAGTCTTCAAGAACAAAAGTTGCATCCTGAAAATGTCACTTCTACATTCCAAAACTACGACCAATTGACAACAATAACTAAGCGATGTTTCAGCATAACAATACTCAACCGAGCATTTCTTCCTTACTAGCAGCTACAACTTGGCCGCCGCCATGTGCATCAACCCTTCTTGAGACCTCAATGAGATGAATGCTGAAGGAGAACGACATGGATTCATTGTTAGATTAAATCGTGTGTGACTGTATGTCTTGATTCCAACCCGACTAGAGTAGGCGGAGTTTTCCAGTTACGGCATCGATGAACTCCTTTGGCCCTGTTTAAAAGAGAGATGGACGATGCATATACGGTTAAGAATATGAATTAGTAATTGAACCTACCAAAATTCATGAGTTTCGAGGTGATTTAATATAGTATTAAAAGCTATGTATTTGAGCTCCTATAATAATGTATATGTAAGAGCCCAAGTCCAAGCCCACCACGAGTAGATATTATCTTCTTTTCGGGCTTCCCCTTAACGTTTTAAAACACGTCTGTTAGGGAGAGGTTTCCACACCCTTATAAAAAATATTTCGTTCCTCTCTCCAGTCGATGTGAGATTTCACAATCTACTCCCCTTTGGGGCCCAACATCCTTCCTGTCACTTGTTCCCCTCTCCGATCGATGTGAGATCTCACAATCTAGCCCCCTTTGGACTCAGCGTCCTCGCTGGCACATCGCTCGGTGTCTGGCTCTGATACTATTTGTAACAGCCCAAGTCCATCACTAGCAGATATTGTCCTCTTTAGACTTCCCCTCGAGATTTTAAAACGCGTCAGCTAGGGAGAGGTTTCCACACCCTTATAAAGAATGTTACGTTCCCCTCTCCAACCGATGTGAGATCTTACAATCACTATTTATTTATTAGGTTCCGTGTTATTTTCCAAGCCCACAAGTACAAGAGAGCGTGCAAAATTGAGCATAGCTCAACAATAAATGACAAGTACCACAACTAAGAGGACAGAGGTTCAGATCCTCACCAAGAAACGCGGTATTAACTCAAAAAATAAAATAAAAAAACATAGGAAGTGTTAAAAGTATGCCGTAATTATTAAACTTTCCGTAACTCATCAACTCAACCCACATATTAACACAGCAGAGTGATACGAGGAAAATCAATCAGACAACCTCAGAATTCTATCATCATAGGGTAAAGAAGCATTACCAGGTCCAATGGCAAGAACAGTCTTTGATCCAGCTGAAACCTGCATATTATTGAACCCAGTTTCAGGATACCAGGTTCCAGAGAACTGAATTTATTTTGTAAAACAAAATGGATACAAAAATGACTCGCTAGGTGTTCGTTTCGTTTATTGGCACCCGGAAGCGCATCAAAATCATAAATGCATGAGAATTTGGGCTAAACTAAACAGGATGGAAGAGAATCAATCTTCAAATAATATGAATCGTTTCTTTCAATCAACTATAAACACATCACATTCATAGCACATATAGTACCCATAAATGTCAGTAAAATATGTGAAAAATCATTTGACTGTTCCAAAATATGAACATAAATAATTCATCATGTCAATCATATTGTTCCTGGTTACCCCACCATTCAAGAACAGAGCGCAGATTGTACCTGCGTGCGTCCAGCATCAGCAACAACAAAAGTAGGGAGGCCAACGTTCTCAGCTGCATCCTTCAGTTTATTCCTGATTTGAGAAAATAAATAAATTTACGACAAATTTCAAAGGCGTAGCTTCAATAAACAATCTTTCCAATCCTCAACAGAAACCAACAAGTTCTTCATAAACCATAGGATTTCAAATGTTTATCACTTAGATGATTACATTTTCAAGAAAGAATCACCTGCTTACATTTCTTGTTGATTCTTGCATGTTACAACTATTTTTGGTTGCCCACATAGCTCCCATTGTCTCAAAAGGTTTCGGTGGCTGCACTAGATATTCAAAACGAAGAGCGGAAAAGAGAGGGAGTTGAAGAATTAGCTGCGTAAAGGCTTTGATCAAAACAGATAATTGGAAGTAGTATAGCTAAGGAGTACCTTTGCATTAGTTGTGCATACAAGCCAGTAGCAGCATCTTCACAAATTGACAGAGAAACATACAAACATATTAAGCATCGACTGCAGGAAGAAAAGAAGCGATAAATGGAACAAAGCATCTTAAATCTTACGAGCGCATTGAGATGCAATTTTTCCAGAACCCATCTTCAGATCTTGCCTCACAACAAGTACCTTCATTCAAAAATCAGAATGTTAGATGAACACGACACGAGTTACATAATGCAATGACTTGGTGTGGCATTCGGTGTACTTCCTACACTTAGAGAAGGGAAAAGATCTAACATGAGCCATAATAGAACATTTTCAAAATTTTGGAAATATACAAATAACTAAGAGTTACAAAGTGATAGGGCCCCGCTTACAATAGTATATGCAAGTAAGCGGGTTGGAAGGGGCATGGATACGAGTTGAATTGTATTCGTGTGAGGCCCAAGGATTTGTTAGTCATAGGGGTCATGGGGAGTGAGTATTTAGGAGGGTTGTTAGCTTTGGGTAAGGCATCTTTTGGCTATTCTGAATTTGTGGATTCTTGTGAGAATTGGGAGAGGTGGGAAGCTCTCAAATCTTCCCTTGGCACCTTGTCATTTGATCATAAATAAAATTTTTGGGCAAGACCTACCACAAAACAAGGATTACGCAGGTCCTGTGTGTAATAGCTCAAGCCCACCGTTAGCAGATATTATCCTCTTTGGGCTTTCTTTTTCGGGCTTCCCCTCAAGGTTTTTAAAACGCGTCTGCTAGAGAGGAGGAGAGAGAGGTTTCCACACTCTTATAAAGAATGTTTCGTTCTCCTCCCCAACCGATGTGGGATCGCACAATCCACCTCTTCAGGGCCCAGCATCCTTGCAGGCACTCGTTCCCCTCTCCAATCAATGTGAGATCTCAAACTTTGACCCTCGACTAATCAGATCCCTTTTCACGTCCTGGCTTGACAGACTACAGATACTTGATGAACAACAACAAAGATTGTGTGACCACCGTACTTAGAACTCGGCTTAATGTTGTGGCAAATAGGCATGTTCATGTAAAAGCTAATTTTGTTTGCAAATATCATTACACAAACACCTCAAATATGGACATAAACTCTCCTATCTTACAAACATCAAGCCACAAGAAAAATTTGAGCAATAGCGAACCATTTTCATTGCACAGTTGTATGCTCTTTTATGGCACATAGTTGAGGCTAAACTAAGAAATTCATGTTTCATCGTTCCTTTCATTCTATTTTAGTGATCATAATTCAGCACAAACATGTAGAGAAATCACAATAAAACAAACAAGCACATTGAAGACGAGCACTAACCAATTTGAGCTCTTGATCACCGTTGTTTGAAGCTGGAGATATCTGTTGGTACTTGGAAGGCAAAAAATAGCCCTTCTTAGCATTGCCTTTACTAGGTTTTGACAAATCCAACAAGAACCCAGCAATGAAACCAATAACGAGGCCTGGTATGAAATTCTCGGGTCTGAAACTCACCGAGAGCCATTCTTTTTCTGGCTTCACTTGTTGCTTCTAAAACACAGAAAACAAAACTTCAAATTAATTCAAACAACAATTCTCAATGGAAAGGGGGCAGAGACTGAGAGCGCAAAAGAAAGCAACACAGGAGAAATCGATACCTTTCTGGAAGAATTAGATGAACCCAACATGAGCCTTTTAGAAAAACAGAGAGAGCGAGAGAATTAGAGTGGGGAAAGCGCGGCTGTTTCAATTTTAATCTTATCTTGTGTGTGTTTTTGCCTGATCTCTTGAAGCTCGATTGCCAAAAATCGGAGTTCCAATCGGCGTAACTGCTACTGACTGCTGCAAGATTGAGCGGCAAGTGGTGAATTGGGGACCCAAAAGCCCATTGAACATTTTCCATCACAGGACCATTGCATATCGATGATCCAAAACAAGCTGCAATGTTGGGCCACGTTCACATTTTCGATCCAACTGAAATCGAAAGAGCGCTATATACATACATATCTATATATACATGCATATATACATACATACATACATATATATATATATATATATATATATATATATATATAATTTAAGCCAACTTTTTCTAATATTCAATCTGAGATCCCACGTTGATTAGAGGGAAAAACGAAACATTCTTTGTAAGGGTGTGGAAACCTCTCCTAGCATACGCGTTTTAAAATATTGAGGGAAAATCCAAAGATGACAATATCTTCTAACGGTGGATCTGAGCTGTTATCCAATGTTTCTTGGGTAACCTAGATTGAGTAAGAAATATGATAAAAAATAAACTTTAAAAAAAATAATTAAATTTAAAGGTGTACCAAGTGTTACACTCACATTCTGTCCGGACTCACAATGCAATTGTCCAACATTATTTTTGCACTCAAGTAAGCCAACCAACTAAAACATAGGTCGTCGTTAGCACAGATAATGTATGCTCAAGCCTCTAATTTCATACTGGAATTTTTTTTAAAATATTCAAAAGTCGATTCAAGAAAGCAATGATACATGCTAGCATGCAAATAAGCAACCAATCACAGCTTTAATAACGTGTAACCCAGGTAGAAAAAATTGACAATTAGTCGCATACCCTTATAATATATTTTGGGGCATTTTAGTCTTAGTAGATGTAAACATTATTTTAATGAACGGTCATGCACCAATCTAACATAATAATAAAAATAATAAAGGATTAGCTAACGTGAAAGTAAGTAAAAAGGGTTTGAAATTGACATGCAGCTACAAACAACACGCATTTGACAAGCATAACCGTGATATTAGACATCTAGTCATAGACAACACGCTCTAGACAAGTATGAATGTGATATGACACATAGGTACGTTCTTCCCTCTTTCTTGGTGTTAGTAGCGGTTACGGTGTCAAAATGAGATAAGACGGTGCATTTTTAGTAGACGAATGAAACCCGTCTGTGGAAATAGCAAATAATTGACGGGTTTTTTTTTTAATTTTAATTTTAATTTTTTTCACATTTTCCTCCCCTTTGGTCCCTACAATTGAAAATGTAGCCAATTATGCATGTGGTTAAACGTTGAGGCCAGGATGTTGCTCTTGCATGCATCTCCATCACATTCAATTGGATTGGCCTCACATTCAAAGGGTAGAATTGTCAATATATAATTACATTTACATTATTTAACTAATATCCATTCATTTATTCCAAAAACATGTACTAAAATTGCTTTAAAAAAAATAAATTAATTGACTTATATTAGAGTGGCCGTTAAAATTATTTTCCTCAAATGGTAAAATTACTATAATACCCTCCATCTTAATTTTATTCCCTCATTTTGTTGCGCTCGAGAATACGACAAGCTCTCCACGAGTGACGACACGACGATACGACGCATCTTAATACATCTAATATTTGCCAACTCATCAACCTCAATAAATCGCCAGAATTTTGTCATCTTATACGTTTGTCCATTCAATACTCGTCCTACTATATATATGGTTCCAATCAATACCGAGATATAGTTCAATGAGTTAAAAAATTAACAGCAAAATAACGACATTATCATTTTTTTTTAATTTAAAGATAAAAATAAAATATCAATTTCTCGTGTTACATTAAACTTTGGACTCGAAATAAAAGATTTAAAAAAAGAAGTATTTGTTGCGAAGGATTAAGGCAACGGAGGTGCAATGAATGTGATGGGAAAGGCTTTCAAGAAATGGTCCTTAAACTCTCTTAATATCACATGAAATGGTCCTCAACTTTTGGTCAATTTCACAATTCACCCCACAACAACACATAATTGCCATCAATCACCCCCAACTACATTTCTATAATTTCAATAATTATATAATTAAGTTTTTTTTAAAAAATATTTTTATTTTATTTTACAAATACATTACTAAATCCAAAAGTATATAACAATTCTCTATTTATTTTTTTTTTTTAAAGAATTTGTGGGATTGAGTTTATGTTTATTAAATAAATTTTTTACTGTATAATTTTTATTTTTTAATATAAATTATTTAATTAATTTAGACAGCTGTATAGTTTTCAAATCTAAGACAAACACAATTCATAAATAGTGGTTATTTATTTCAATTAATAAATTAATAATTGAATCAACGAGGAATAAGATAAAAACAAAACAACATAAATGACTGAGTACATAAACGACTGAATACACATGTGGTCAGTTGAGTGAGGCTGCCCCACGTGGGTTGGCAAAGACCTAAAGCAAGGTGATATATGTGGTTCGAAAAATGTCAAATTGGTATGAGAGAATGTAGTGTATTGACTCGACACGTCCTGAAATATTAGACTCGAGAGTGGAGGCATAAAAATCGAGAAGCAAAATTGAATAAAGTAAGTGAAGCACGAAGTGGTGTCCTGAATCATTTTAAATGTACGACAAGTTAAAGATCGGAAGGTATGTCCAAAATACTCGGCTTTTATTATCTATACCTATTATCGGTTTAAGTATTGTCGAGAGCGTTGGAACGGAGGACTTTTCTCGATATGATTCAATTATTATTGGTGAAATGTCAAATTATAAACTACGGAATTTATTGCAATTATTGTAGTTTTAAAATTTTAATTTCTCATATTTATGAAATTAATTTGAATGCGAGTGGTTTGTTTTTGCTCGGCGAGGATGTTACAAACTGAAACGAATTGCACGTGCCGCCTGCTAGTGACGTGGACGAGTCAATTCTAGACACAATTAAAAAATAAAATAAAATAAATAATATATATATATATATATATATATATATATATATATATATATATATATATATATATATATATT
>NW_019268524.1:3104939-3127965 GCF_002738365.1 Cucurbita moschata
AATATATATATATATATATATATATAT
Source organism: Cucurbita moschata (assembly GCF_002738365.1). Classification (NCBI taxonomy): domain Eukaryota; kingdom Viridiplantae; phylum Streptophyta; class Magnoliopsida; order Cucurbitales; family Cucurbitaceae; genus Cucurbita; species Cucurbita moschata. Next base: position 3,104,967 of record NW_019268524.1, read on the forward strand.
ATATATATATATATATATATATATATATATTTTAAGAGGACCGATAAGTTTGCCTGAATAAAGTGAAACAAAATAGGAACAAAAACAAGGAGTCAAGTTGTGATTAAAATAAATAATAATAATAAGAATAATATGTTAACTGATAAATAATAATAATAATAATAAATTAATAAAAATATTTTTAAATTTTATATTTTGTCTAAAAATATAAAAATAAATAAATAAATAAATTTTTTAACAACGTCCTTAAATATTAAAAAAAAAAACTTCAAAAATATATTTTGTTTAAGAAATACCTTCGAAATAGTTTCAAAAATAATTTATAAAATGTATATTAAAAAATACTTTGGTCTATATACTCACACTAATAATTGTTAAAATATTTATTTTATAAAGAATAAGAGCATTAATGCTATTTTATAATTATTACGAGTATTTTTTAAATTCATTGCCAATAACTATTTTGAACATTTTAAAAAAATTGAAAGATATTAATGAGGAGTGTTTTTAAAATACTATTAAAAATTAAACGGTATTTTTTAAACAAATTATTAAACAAAGGTAAGGGTATTTTTGAAAATTTCTAATATTATTTAAACTCTTAAAAATTTAAGAATATTTTTTAATATAAAATATAAATTTTATGGGTATTTTTTTTTAATAATAACTAAAAAAAGAAAAAGAAAAAAAGGAAATAAGAAATGATTGCACTTTACTGTTTTATGTGTCCCATTGGATCAGATAAAATTGGAGTTTCCCAAAGGTTGAAAATTTAATTTTGGACGGAACTGGGTTTTCTTATTTTATTATTACTAAAAATCAATATATATATATATATATATATAATGTATTATTGAAAATAAAAATAAAAAATGCAAAAATCTAGAGCCAAGCCAACTGACAGTGAAATCAGTCAGTTTTTGACCTCTCATTTATGGTAAATAAAAATTCACTGTCACCGTCACTAATTCTGGGTTCTGAGTGAGTGACTGTAACGGAGATGTATATTCTCCCATGCAGAAGCCTTGTGGTAATTAATTTCATGATCTGTGTTAGGGTTAAAATTTAATGACCAATAAAGGAAGGACCACGGAAAGTTAAATGCATTAATTAAAAACAGTAGTAACTTAACACAACAACAATCTAATTACAAATTTTGATAAACCCATTTATACAATTAAGCCTAAATTCAATAATCCCTCAAGAAATTACCATCCTCCGTTGTATCCTCCATGGTTCGAACCCAGGGCGGCGGATAAGCCCAGCAGCTCTCGCTTGAATCCATGAGGACAAATTCGTTATTGCCGATGGAGTGGTCGTAGTTGGTGCCTAGATTGGGGAGTTTGATGATCTCTGCGAGGTCGTCGGAATCGTCGGGGGCGGCGGAGGAAGCAGAGTATTGGGAAGGGTCCATGTGGGCGGCTTTAGCGGCAGCGGCTTGGATGTCGCGAGGGGCGAAGGAGGCAGGGCGGGGGAGGGAGTGGGCGAGTTCAGGGAAGTTGAGAATGGCGGAATTGTTGCCTTTGATGGATAAGGCAGCGACGTCGTGGGCTCTAGCGGCCATCTCGGGTGTGGGGAAGGTGCCGAGCCAAATGCGGGATTTCTTACGCGGCTCGCGGATTTCGGACACCCATTTGCCCCAAGCGCGCATTCGGACGCCGCGGTAGAGTGGGTGCTTGCTGGAATCTCGAACGCGCTTGCTGCTGCTGCTGCTGTTGCTGCTGGTGGGGCTGATGGATTGGGTTGGAGGCTCCTCTGTTTGTGACATTGTTGTGCTAAATTTGAGAGTCTCCGCCAGTTTTGGTGCATCATTTCTAAATGATGGGTATTTCTGCTGCTTCTTCTTGCTTCGCCTAGGGCGTGTAGAGTAGGGGAGAGGGGTCCCTTTCGGGTCTCAATTCATTTGTTTTCTTGCTTCTTCTTCCCACAGTCATGATCTCATGCCACCGTTCATTTATCGCTTATCTTCTCCTTGGGAAGCCCCAATTTCACGCTTCTTTTCTCTCCCCTATCCTTTTCGTAGTGTTACGTATCTTTGTCAGTCTTATGTGACTATTTACACACCCGTGTAAAAAATGATTTGTTTGTTCCCCTCTCCAATTGATATGGATGCCCACAAACCCATTATTTCACGATGGCACACAACAACCTTGACCTTGGTCTATCCTATCCTCTTCATTCATTCAAGTTCATCGTTCGTACATATTGTTCACTTTAGCCTGTTATGTATCGTCGTCAACCTTACGATTTTTAAAACATGTCTATTAGAGAGAAGTTTCCACACCCTTATAAAGAATGTTTGGTTCGTTCCCATCTCTAACCCATATAGATCTCACGTCACATCTTATTTCTGACTCAATTTCATGCTCAAAAACCCATTATTTCATGAATGAACACAACCATCTTTACCGGGTAAATCGTGATATTACATGCACAGTGGATACACACATGGCGACTCTATCTTTAGTACTACGACGAAGAGACCGACGACAAAAGAACCCATGTCGTGTTTAAGATAAATTTCGATTCATAGGTGTCTAATAAAACATATCAAATAACAACAACAACGTCATGACATGATCACATTACTTACTTCTCCCTTCTACAAATAGGGTCATTTCAGCATGATTTATTCAATTCTTTCAAGTATTTTTTAGTCATTTTCGCTATTATTAAAACGTGGTCTCGGTATCACAAATTTTTAATTGAATTTAGTAACGTCGTTGTTTAATCAATCATAAATCATCGGTATTATAAAATTAAAGCATATTCCATATAGTTAGATGAGAAGGATGTCTTATACGGCGGGTACGGCCAAATTGGCATATTTGCTTCATCAAGCTTATTTGGTACCCTTTAGGTGAGGTATCCCAAGTCCCAACCCATTTGTTTACTATAAAAAGAATAATAATTATTCATAATTATTTTACAAAGTGTTTCTTTTGTCTTAGAATGCTCTATTTTTAATTTTTTCACCCCAATTTTTGTAATCTATATATAAAATATATCCTCAACATGTCAATATTTTATTTTTTATAGTTTCATTATATCAAAATATTTCACATTATATTTTAAATCTTAGAAAAATAATATTAAAAAAATGTAATAAGAAACCGCCTTAAATAGATATAAATCTGTAGTGTACATGAGTTGAGTTGAAAAAATCCGACCAACTCAAAATTTTTTATGATTCAAATAACTAGAATAGAGTTCACAACCCAACCTAATCTAACTCAACCTTCTATTTTCCGGGTTGAATTGGGTTGTCGGGTTGTTTTTTTAATTATTAAAAAATTATACTTATACCTCATATACATAATAACTAAAATTTCATTAAACTCAAATGATTAATATCAGTTACAAAATATTAAATATTTTAAATTTTAGTAATAATTTAAAAAAAAAAAATTGGGTTGGAACCCTATTTTTTGGTTGGTCATCGGCCAGCTGAGTCCAATTTTGATTTTCTAAAATTCAACCCAACTAAAAAAAATCTAACGAACGTGATCATTTGAGTTGAATAGTTCAAATTGCTAATCCCACGTTAATTGAGGAGGAGAATGAAACACTATTTATAGTCGAAACTTTTGTTTGTCAGACCAGTTTTAAAGTCTTTAACTAAGTTAGAACTGAGAATCAAAAAATGACAATATCGGTTACAGTGGCCAGTGGTTACAATAAAAGTTTATTTAAATTTAAAACTCGAAATCTTATCCTAATGTGTGGGTTGGTCGTATATAAACACACACACCGGTGGAAGGCGGAACAAAATTGCCGGCAGAAGCAGAAGGAGACAGCCACATGGGACGTTCCGGCATGATGTTGATGTTTCCTGGTTCTTCCCCCACTCGCAGCCCTTCCATTTCCCTCTCCATTCATCCCTGCAAATCCAATCTCTCTTCTTCAATGGTGCTCTCTCTCTCTCTCTCTCTCTCTCTCTCTCTATATATATATATATATATATAATAATTAGAAATTAATGTGTTTATGAGCAGCCATTGATTCCGGGGAAGAAACTGAAACAGCAACATGTCCGGGTAGACATAGTTCAGAAGCTAAAAAATGGTTGCATGAAATTGGTGGATGCGTTTGTTGATACCGTGTTTGAATTTTCGGATCAAACCCTTCACCCAAATCAGGTAATTAATTTTGGGTGTTTAATTATTTTGTTGGGTTTCGTAATAAAAGTCCCACGTCTGCTAATTTAAGGATTGGTCATGAGTTTATAATTAACAAATACTCTCTCTATTGGAACCATAGCAAAATCACTCGAACTTATGCTCAAAGTAGATAATATCATACCGTTGTAGAGAGTCGTGTTAATTGTTGGGTATATTAATTATGAACAGAGTAACCTTGCGCCGGTTGAAGAGATCGGAGCGCCTGTTGCTGTGGCCGATATCCAAGGCACACTCCCACAACAATTTCCACAAGGAATCTTCCTAAGAAATGGTAAATTCTTTACTTTATAAATAATCATGGTCCTTTTCTTTAATTTTAATTCCTATAAGTTTTAAAGATTTGAAATTTATTTTTAATGTTAATAAAATTTCATTAATTTCTTCTCCTCGAATAACTTTTATTAAATAATATAAAATTTTTAAATTGAATTTGTTTCAAATGGGTAAGTTCTTTATTTAAATTTTTATTTTTATTAAAAAGAAGGGTAAAACAACTATTTATTTATTTTTTAAATATTTAATTAAAATTTGTATTTTATTTTCAATATATATATATACCTAAAACTGTATTTAAAAAAAAAAAATAGATTCAACTAGACGTATTTTCAATCAATACCAAACAAAACCTTTTTTTTGTTTGAATTCAAATAAGTTCGTAACCCAACCCAAATAGTGTGGGGTTGATTGAGTATTTTGAAAAATTTTAAACACGAATCTACAGGACCAAATCCATTATTTGGAGGACTAAAATGGACCCGATCAATGTTGGGAAGGTCGAGTTTCATATGGGTGGAAGGGGAAGGAATGCTCCACGCCATATACTTCAAGAAGAACATCAATGGCGAATGGCATCTGTATTACAACAATAGATATGTCCAAACTGACTCATTCCAGTTTGAAAAACACGTAAAAAACAGACCATCGTTCCTTCCTGCAGTGGAAGGCGACGCACTCGCCGTTGTGGCTGCCTTTGTTCTCAACTGGGTCTGCCCATTTTCCGTTCACTTTAGGCCTTCCATGTCCACAATCATTAAGACATTGACCAAGTGGCTATTAACTTGACAGCTTAGGTTTGGTGAAGTGAACAAAGACATGAGCAACACCAACGTGATTGAGCACTCTGGCAGGTTTTACTCCGTTGCTGAAAACTCTATGCCCCAAGAGATTGATATTATGAGCTTGCAAAGCTTGGGAGTTTGGGATGTTTGTCGTGCTTGGAATCGACCCTTTACTAGTCATCCTAAGGTTCGTCTTCAAATCTCTTTATTCATGTCTACGGGACCGGACAGTGAAATTTGGCTCATCTATGTTGTGCGAATAGAGCCAACATTCTCCGAGATCAGTTAGTAGAGATCAAGATCGGGTTCTAAAGTTTATTTATTTATTTACTATATATATATATATATTTTGGAGAAACAAAAACAACTTTTGTAGCTATCAAATGGGCCGAAAAGATGTTGACAAACGTGAGTGGATTGATGGAACGAAAATTGGCCATGACCAAACCCATTTTTGGGTATGGTTGCTGATCTTACGTGTCGGAATTATCGAACTTGAACATTCCTCACAACAATAGCAGAAAAGATCGATCATGGCTCGATTTTTTTGCGTTCGTGTTTCAAGTGACCTAATTAAGGTTTTCGAATTATGTTTCAACTCTTTTCCTTCCAAATTCAAGTCATAGTATTGTCTCGTAAAGGAAGATTAGAATATTGCCCCTAATACACAACAAAGAGTCGCCAATGGTACCTGACGTCTATATGTATAAAAGTTGGGTGGGGCAAGGAGTAGAACGAGGTCGAAGACATGGATGGGAATGTAATACCTGTCTCCTAACCCGTTTAGCTGATGAGAAAAAATTTCTTCCCGTTTTATCTTTCATTTCTTTTAGGTCGGGGTCGGGATCGGGGTCGGAGATGCGAATGAGAATGTAATCCCTCTCCATTGCCCCGATTTTGTTAATATTTCTCACTAAAATGGGAATTTCCCGCCCAATTTGAGTGGGTTCTCATAACATTCTTCTTCTCTCCCCATCGCAGAAAGCTCCGGACACCGGCGAACTGGTCATCATGGGCATCGCTCCAACCAAACCCTATATGGAAATTGGAATTATTTCTGGTCAATTTTGATTTCACTACGACGTTCTTCCGCAAACAATTTCTCTATTTCTACTCACTAAACTCTTGTTTTTGTTTATTTAATCGCAGAAGACGGCAAGCGAATGGTTCATAAAGTGGACGTCAAACTGAGTAGAAGTAGCCTCACCCACGAGATCGGCGTTACACGGAGGTAAACTCACCTGCTTTGCCTTTTAATTTCCTCAATAAACAGAGTGTTTTATTGTGTTATGTAATCGGAATTCAGGTTCAATGTGATTTTGGATTACCCCGTAACCATCGATTTGAACCGATTAATCAGAGGCGGATCGTACGTTTTTCTTCCTCTGAATCCAATTCATCTCTGTTTTATAGCGCAAATTAGGTTCCGAATTCTGAAATTCAAACAATCGTTGTGTTGTAGATTGATAAAATTCGAGAAAGAAGGGTACGCTAAAATCGGAGTGATGCCTCGTTATGGAGACGCCGATTCGATTCAATGGTTTGAAGTGAAACCTAACTGCACTATGCATCTATTCAACTGCTTTGAACACCAAAATGAGGTTAATCGTATTACCAAACTCAAGAAAAAGTTTAATATTACTGATTTGAGTTGCTGAAGAACAATATTATTAGGTTGTGGTGTGGGGATGTAGAGCTACTGATTCAATTATACCTGGACCTGAAAAGGGGCTCAACAAATTTGAGTGGTTCTCTCAGAGATTCAAACCAGTTCATGTAACTGATGAACAGAACGCTGAAGATGGGTCGTTGTTGTCTTGTGCTTACGAATGGAGGCTCAACCTCAAAACAGGGGAGGCTCGAGAGAGATTTCTAACTGGAAATCAATTTTCCATGGATTTTCCCTTCATAAACTCAGCCTTCACTGGTTTGAAAAACAGATATGGATACGCTCAGGTTCTTGACTCTGTCGCTAGCTCTAACTCAGGTACTACTTATCAACAAATTTCAATGCTTAGTAGCCACTCAAGAGACTAGACTTTGATGATGTGTGTGTAAGTTTTGACGAAGTAAGAGAAAAATAACAAGGATACTACCTAGATTGGTAAGAGTTTAAGATAAAAGTAAACCATTGCATTGTTATCCCTAACAAGTGGTATAGGAGTTATGTTCTTTATTTAGTCATGTCAATAGAATTCTTGAATGTCGAACAAAAAAAGCTGTGAGTATCGAAGTTGTAGTCATAATGAAGAGCTGTGATAGAGCTCTATTGGATTGACGGTGTGCTCCAGAGAAGAAGTTGACTTGAATAGTGCTGGAATGAATAGATGACTACTTTGTTTGAGGAGATGATTATTGGAGTCGTACGTTGTCTAAATAATGGAAAAATCAAGAGTATATAAGTAAAAACACTATCTTCATTGGTACGAGGCATTGCGGGTTCCCATAAATCAAAGTCATTAGAGCTTATGCTCAAACTTGATAATATCATACTATTGCGGAAATTCGTGCCCTAACATCTATATGGTCTTAAATTGACTCATAAACTTTGAAACTATCTTAGGTAGTTGGTTTGGTTTGGTGTAATAATGTTGTTTGATTTAGGGATGTTTAAATTTGGAGGCCTGGCGAAGCTACATTTTGAAGAGCCTCAAAGTGGTGAAGTTTCATTGGTAATTCCAACTCCCAATTACGAAAAACTCACCATCCTGCATAGTTTGTGTACATCTTTTAACTCCATGAAGGGTCCATTACAGCTAAAAGGTTCAGAAGAAGAGCCAATAAAAGTGGAGTACCATATGCTTGAGAACAACTCCTTTTGCACCGGAGCTTCCTTTGTGCCCAGAGAAGATAGCCTCCAAGAAGATGATGGTTGGATTATCGCCCATGTTCATAATGAGATCACCAATACGTCTCAGGTTAATTCCACTTCTTAACAGTTAACTCATTAATTTTGTTGCTTAATCAAGTTCTTAACCTCTCTCTTTTATATGGGTTCTTTTTTTTTTTTTTTCCGTCCATATCAGGTATATATAGTTGATGCAAAAAGGTTCAGCGACGAGCCAGTAGCCAAAATCACACTGCCACACAGAGTTCCCTATGGATTCCATGGTGCTTTCATGCCAATTTCATTCCACAAATAATGTATTCGTCGGATAAATGGTAACCATCTTGGTTCTGGTCCCTATTCCAGTTGTTTAGGTGCAAGTAGTAATTTATGTGATTACCTCAGTTCGATAACTAGATAGATTAGGATTGTGTTAGTTTTAGTCCCTATTTCAGTTGTTTAGGTGCCTGTAGCAACTTATGTGATCGTGTCAGTTCGAGCATAAATAAGGATCGTGTCAGTTTTGTCCCTATTTCAGTTGTGTAGGTGCAGGTAGCAACTTATGTGATTGTGTCAGTTCAAGCATAACTAGATAGATAAGGATCGTATCAGTTCTGGTCCCTATTTCAGTTGTTTAGGTGCAGGTAGTAAATTATGTGATCGCGTGAGTTCGAGCATAACTAGATAGATAAAAATCGTGTCAGATCCCTATTTCATTTATTTAGAGGCTTAGGAGAGTTACATTTAGAAGAGCCTGAAAGTAACAAATACAAATTTTCTTAGTTAATTCCATTTATAACTATGGAAAGTTACGTCCTTTCTTATTTCCAAGTTGATATATACCAGATAAAAACGACCCTTTCTAGTTCATTAATGGAAAGTTGCAGCAGCAAAAAGAGTGTCTACAAGAGCCATTAAAGGCGGTATCACATGTTAGAGAACAACTCCTTTTGCAGTGGTCAACTTCCTTTGTCCCTAGAGATGATGACCACCAAGAAAAGCTATGGATTCCATGAGGGCTTCCACGCTCATCTCATTCAACAAATAGTTAATGCGTACAATAAATTTTGGGTATAATCATCATAACTCCGGTCCCTATTTCAATTGTTTAGGTGCAAGTAGCAACTTTATAATTATAGCTCTTTAATATATTCATGGTATCATAATTAAATACAATACCAAAGCAACTCCTAGTTTAATATTCAATTTTTTTTTTATCATATACTTTGGGTTCAAAGAGAACAAACATTATATTTGATATTTAACGTAATTTAGGATGAAGTTGAAGGCAATAGAACAAAAGGTCGTGGGGGGGAAAGAGAGGAGATTAAAAAGTAGTAGCCAACACTATTGAGTAGAGCAATGTCTTTTTTCCTTGCCTTCCTCAACAAAATTCTCATTTAAATTATTATAGTATTTATGAACGAGAGGTTAAGTCATTAATGTGACTGGTCACCGCGCTGAATTCCCATGAGGACCTACCCTAAACAAGGTCGAAAATGAGAGAGGAAATGGGGAGAGATTTTTCTCCATTAAGTAAATAGGTCATCCCTACCTCAAATTCCCTCTCCCTACCTCACCTCACTTTTCACATGGAAGATGGGAAGATGAAAAACTAAGTTGTATAAAAATTATATTAAACCCATTATATTTATTAATCTATTTTATTTTTTATTTTTTTAAATGGAATTTGTCCACTAAAAAATTCTTTGAAAGGAGTATTTTTCTAAAAAAATAGAAAAAAAGTTTTTAGAAAAACCAATTCCTTTTGAAAACTAAATAAGAAATTTCACACGGAAAAAATTAGTGTAAGAGGGGAGAAGGGAGATTTTCCCTCCTCACTAAAAATTAATTAAATTAGTGTAAGAGGGGAGAAGGGATATTTTCCCTCTTCACTATAAATTAATTGTCACACCTGCATCAACAATAATAAAGATAAAAAAAAACCATCAATAATTATATAATAAAATACTTTTTCACTCGGGTTAAAAAGAATTATAAGATAGTTAATTTGAAAGAAAGGGACATGAAAAAAAGATATGAAGAGCAATAATGAGCTATAAACTACCAAAAAAGCACATAATTCAATACATTTTATGATTCAAACCAAACCCATTTAAAGAAAACAAAAATCCCCCAAATATATATATATATATATATTAAAATACATATTATATAATGTTCTTGTTAGTTATATACACTCAATGAGGCACATTAAGTGTGACATTAATTACCAAAATTTATTAATCAACTCCTTGTTTGCCGAGCATTAGCCACAGCTCGCGACAGCCACGCACTCCTCGCATCAACTGTTTCTTAAATACACATAACGCTCCTTCCTCCTCCGCCCATTATTCTCTGTCCCATTCCCATTCCCATGCACGCCAACGCCAACGCCAACGCCATGGCCTTCCATGCTAACAACTCCTTACTCAGCATAATGCTGGACGATGAAAAGCAAACGACGATGCCACAAAGAGAACGAGTAATGGGCGAGCAGCCGGGTTCGAAAGCGATGAAGCCGACCCCTCCGCCCAGCCCTGAATCGCCTTGGATGCTGTCTCCTTTACGGACCCCTTCGCCACTTTTGCTTCATCACTGCATAGCGTCGCTTCATCGTGGAGAAGGGAACATATACTCGATCGCTATTTCGAATGGCGTGGTGTTTACTGGCTCTGATAGCTGCCGCGTTCGTGCATGGAAGCAGCCCGATTGCATGGACCGTGGGTACCTCAAGGCTGCTGCGGGCGGCGTCTGGGCCATTGCTGCCTATGGTATATTTCCTTTCAAGCATGCCATTAGTAGCTACTCATTTAATAATTTCATGGACCAAAAGTGAGCTGAATTCACGTGTATAACAGGAAACATGTTGTTCACATCACACAGAGATTCAAGAATCAGAGTATGGAATTTCACAGCTTCACATAACCTGACATCCAAGAAGCTATGTTCACTCCCCAAAAGAACCTCTTTCCTGTTATTCTCCAAAACAGAGACCACCCATCTCCACAAAGACACCATATCCTGCATGGCTTATTACCACGCCCAGGACCTCCTCTACACCGCCTCCCACGACAAAACCGTCAAAGCCTGGCGGATCTCCGACCGAAAATGCGTTGACTCCTTCCTCGCCCATGAGGACAAAGTCAACTCCATAACAGTCAACCAAAATGATGGCTGTCTCTTCACCTGTTCCTCTGATGGAACTGTCAAAATCTGGCGATGTCTATACCGGGAGAACTCCCACACACTCACAATGACACTCAAGTTCCAAACTTCCCCTGTGAATGCTGTCGTTCTCAGCTCCCACTCTGACGGCGAGACGATCCTCTACTCTGGTTCCTCTGATGGGACAATCAACTTTTGGGAAAAGGAGAGGGTTTCTTACAGATATAACCATGGTGGGTTCTTGCAAGGGCATCGATTTGGGGTGCTGTGTTTGGCGGTGGTGGAGAGGCTGGTGTTGAGTGGGTCGGAGGATACGACGGTGAGGATATGGAGGAAGGAGGAGGGGGGTTGTTACCATGAGTGCTTGGCGGTGCTTGATGGGCATAGAGGGCCGGTCAGGTGCCTGGCTGGGAGCTTAGAAATGGATAACATGGATATGAGTTTCTTGGTTTATAGTGGGAGTTTGGATCAGTCGTTTAAGGTCTGGAGAGTGAAGGTAATGTTGGCTGAAGAAGAGAACAATGGTGGGGATTTGAAGATGAACAAGCTTTATGAGATGAGTCCTGTCCTGTCTCCTTCTTGGGTTGAGAAGAAGCTTCAAGCTTCTAACTATTAGAACAATATAATCCTTCATTTCAGTAGATGAAAAATGGTAATTGAAAGGCCCCAATTCATTGTTTGTCAAGAACTTGAAACTACAAGAGGATCTCAAATCTTTGATAGATTCTTGGGTAACAGCCAACAGAAGAACACAATAAACTCTAGAAAGCAGCTTCATGACATTCCTTCAATCTTTTAGGGTCAATCATTTCATGTAGGCACGAAAGTTCATCATATATTGTATCCCCTCAATCCACATCTGTTTTTCTCCTTTTCCATTGCATTCAAACTCTATTGTTCTATCTGTTGTTACTATACCAAAGTAAGCCCTCTGCTCGTCGCCGTCCGATTCCGTTTCCCGCTCGGGCCATGCTGCAACATCACAGTTCACACCTGAGATCACACCTGAAACAGAACATAGTTCATCAATATAGATGCAGAGATGGTTTGTTGTGTGTATGGAGCGTTGCCTTACACTTTTTGTTTTTGGTAAATGTTCCTGCTATGTGCCTGCTTTTCAATTTTGCCACGACCTGTATATAAACACATTCTACTTCTGAGTACTTATTTCCAACAGAAGGTTATCAGAGTGTAAAGAAACTTGCTGCATTGTAATATCAATCACAACTTCAAGTAACTTTTTCAACCATTTCTCGTCTTACCTGCCAATCAGAATTTATGCTGAAAGAAACTTGCTTCCAGTGGAGAACTCCTGCCACCACCATGTTTCGAATCTCAGTGAAATCAACACCAGAATTTGACAATGTGTAACATTATTCAAGCTAAAAATGCGTACTAACTGTATCATTTTGTTTATTTTTGGTTGTACCCAATACCTTTCCTTGTGCGTTTGAGAAGCTCTCCTCCTCTGGAAACAAAGTTAATAGCTATCAAGATGTTTGATTCTTTCCCTTCTTCTTCGACCTTATCCTCTCCCGCCCCAAAGTTTGTGCCTCCCAACCCTTTCTCAAGCCTTGACCTGAGGGTTGCAGCTCCTCTTAGAGCTGCACAAGTAAGCTAATCCTGTAAGTATTTTGTATCTTGCTTCATGAGTTCTGAATATTAGTTGCTTATGAAGTTTTCTTAGCACCTGTAGCTGCTCCTGCTGTTAGGGTCATGATATCTCCATTAGTTCTAGCATTGATGGCAGAGTTAACTACATTCAAGATGTGTTCATGGCTAGCTCCCATTTCCTCTGCCATCTCTATGCAATGAGATGCAACTAAAGCAGCTGCAGAAGCAATTGCTGCTGATGTCTTTGATGGCCATTTCTGATTACCTGATGATGTTTCTTGCGGCACGAGCGTTGCAATAAATGCTGCTACTGAAGCAGCAACACCTGCCACAGATACAGCTGCATGTAACTGAGCATTCTGTGTTCTGATTTCCTGCTTCTTCCTCTCTTTTTGATCCTTCATCCACCTCCCTAATGTTTTGTTGCCTCTCAATATGCTCTTATATAGCTGCAACAGAGAGAAAAAAATTGATGAATATGATAGACTTTGCTTCTTTTCTCCCATGTATGTGTGTGTGTGTTGAAGGAAGAATGCGACATACCCCATTTCCAAGTAGATGCTGATTGGAAAGGAACTCTGGATTCAATGCTTGGTGAAGTAATACTAGATCCTGCTCAAAATAAGAATGTGCAATTCAGAGAATTTGAGGGAGATTCCATACCAAAAAATATCAAGTTTACATAATTTATCTTTCCTCTGGTGTGTGTGTGTGCGCGCGCGCGAGATATTCAAAATAAAATACCTTCATTTCGTCACTTCCTCTTGGGGAAGCAGGAGGACTATCTCCACTGGGTAAGTGTGGACGTAGCTGTAACATTAAGAACATGGCCAGTTTATAAACAGAAAATACATGACTTAAAAAGGGAATTGAAAGCGGTATCTCACTGGTTCCCTCAAGACTGTGGAGTTTGAATCATGTGCTTCAGCACTAAGAAGCCCAACCACTGAATTTTGAACATGACTTGAAGCATTGGCAGTGGAAAGAGCTTTGGAGAGCTCTTTAGCCGAAAGGCTCCAGGATCTGCCAAGAAACTCCATGGACTCAATTGGAGTTTCAGGTAGAACACATGAACCCGGTAACCAACTTGCAGGGCCATTTTCATCAATGTTCTCCAGCCGAGTTGATGAACACTTAACGAAACATGAACTCACTGAAACCAATTCAACAAACACATCAAACAAGTAATCACTGGTTTAGGTTGGCCAAAATAATGATTAGAGTAATGTCAAGAGAAGTGACTATGCATGGCCTTACTTTCCTTATCTGAGTTGAGAGAAACGAGCATGACTTGTTCGTTCAGTCTTCAGAGCTCATTTGGGGTATTTAACAGAGAAAAATGAAATGGGAAGTCACGTTTTGGACCCGAGTTTCAAGATTCTCTCACTTTATTGAGGAAAATGAAAGCCAGAAAGAGGACACGAATTCTATTTACATACTAAAAAATGGCCCCATTTCAAGGTCGATAGTGCATTTGTTTTTGCTGCTTTTTGTTTTCCATTTAAACTGACATCGTCCATAAGCCATCTTCATGATTGCCATGGTTACTCATTTGTCTTTCACAGACTTTATCACAATGTAAAGCAAGAAATATTGTACATGGGTATCTGCATCCTTTGAATTTCAAAACAGAACTAAGAGAGTAGTAAAAAGAATGTCTACCTTATTTTGCTAAAAACTTCAATCTTAAAAGGAGTCCCACCTAATTTAGAGAATGATCATGGATCTATAAATAAAAAATACATCTATATTAGAATGAGACATTGTGAGGAAACTCAAAGCAAAGTTACGAAAGCTTATACTCAAAGTGGACAATATCATGGTCGTGATTCTTAATATTTTCCTTCCATCCCAATTGTTTCTTTATTGTAAACTTTTCTCGAAGATTAACCATACTATTATCCACTCAAAAAACAAAGTAAAGGGTCCAAGGACTTTCGTCGAACAGTTAGCCTGCATTAGCAAAAAAGCGCCAGACCTAGCCTAGAAAAAGAAAATCCCATATCTTTTTCTTATAGGGCATGAACTTTTACTGCAGATAAACATCTAATGATTGACAGATCCACATTTATACCATACACACCAACACAATATACTACTTTAACGAAGCTTTTAAACTGTGCGACATTTAAAAATGGTGAGAAGGGTAGTGGATTGGTGTGCCATACCTTTTGGTTTGTTTGAGAGGCACGGGGAATCGATAATTATGATAATCAGAAGGATAATCCCAAGGATGACGTCTGTGTGTAAT
The DNA here is from genome assembly GCF_002738365.1 of Cucurbita moschata. Classification (NCBI taxonomy): domain Eukaryota; kingdom Viridiplantae; phylum Streptophyta; class Magnoliopsida; order Cucurbitales; family Cucurbitaceae; genus Cucurbita; species Cucurbita moschata. The sequence continues at coordinate 3,120,066 of NW_019268524.1, forward strand.
TAAAAATGAGAGGAAGTGGTAAAGAGAAAGCAAAAACATGAGACCCACCATGGGAGACGCCATCTTTTCACTTTCCAACTTTCATAATTGGTGCTGTAATGGATAATCATGAAAGCGGCACATATATATATAGTGGCACTATCCCTAGTGCCTCCTGAATCTCAGGCACTCAACAATAAGCATTAGTGTTATTATCGAATCTAACCTGTTTCCCCCCCTTAATCTATTTGAATGCGGTGCCACTCCAATTCATTACTTTTTTTTTTTTTCTTTTTTTTTTTAAGATAATGTAGAAAATGTTTCGAAACCTTTCGATAAAAAAGATTGAGATTAAAATCTTTAATTTTGCTAAAGAGACGACTTAAAGATTTATTAACTTCAGCTAACAAGTTCTTACGACAGGAGAGTAAAATAGTAATTGTGAGATCCTACGTGGATTGAAGAAAAGAATGAAACGTTTTTTTATAAGTGTGTGAAAATCTCTCCCTAATGAACGCGTTTTAAAACTGAGAAGTTCGAAAGGGAAATCTCAAAAAAGATCCTATTTGCTAGTGGTGGGTTTGAGTTGTGATAATTGGTATTAGAGGCAGACATCATATACTAGGTGGGTGTGCTAGCGAGAACACTAGGTCACTGAGAGTGAGTTATGAGATCCCACGTCCTCTCCAATGAAGAATTTTTTTATAGAAGTATAGAAAATTGTTTTAAAACTATGAGACTGACAACTATGCTTAAAAGAACCAAATGTCTATCTTATAAGGGTGTAGAAACCTGTTTTAAGTTCGTGATGTTGACAGTGATACATAACATTAAAATAATAATAATAATAATAATTAATTAATTGAATGTAGGAACAGAATTTGGTATAGGGGAAGCAATTGTGAAAGGCGAAGGGCGATGATGGTAGCAGAAGGCAGAGTGAGCAGGTGAAGCACGAGGATCATTATTACTGAGAGCGAGTAAAGTTTCTTAAAAGTGGTGACCTATGAGGAGGAGGAGAATGAGAGCGATGAAGGATCCATCGAGACAGGCTAGGCCTATCCGATCCAAACTCGGTACCGTCGGTTCGATTTGGTTCGGTTCCTGGTATTGAGAATGGCTTAAAAGTTGAAGTTCACGAAAGGAATGAGAATGGAGTGCGAGTCAAATGGATGTGGAGATCTCTCCCTAATAAACGCGTTTTAAAACAGTGAGACCAACAGTGATACTTACCTAATCAAAGTGAATAATATTTACTAGCAGTGGGCTTTAACGGTTACAAATGGTATTAAAGTCTAATACCGAGCTGTGTGCTAATGAGGATGCTAGGCCCATAAAAGTGTAGGTTGTGAGATCTCACGGTTGGTTGGAGAAGGGAACAAATCATTTCTTGTATGGGTATAGAAACCTCTCCCAGTAGACACATTTTAAAACTACGAAAGTGACGACATACATAACAGGCTAAAGTGGACTTGGACTATTACGAATGATATAACTAGCTGTAGTCAATGTTAAATTGTAACCGTTTAAGTCAAACACTAGTAGATATTGTCTACTTCGATCTGTTATGTATTCATGTTAGTCTCACGTTTTTAACTCGCCTACTAGGGACAAGTTTCTACCGGGAACGTTTCCTTTTCCTCTCTAGCAGATGACTTGCTCCGTTTTAAGCTTATTCCCCTGCCCTCCCTTCCCGGCTCGCTGCTCTTCGACTCCTCGAACCGTCATTGGTTCCAAACCCATCTCTCGAGTCTCGATCTGGACTGCTCTCCCAGATTGACGCACAGTTTAATCGAGAATTTGAACACTGAAACCGGTTCGAACCCAACGACCAAAATCAGTAACCGTCACATTGCAGTGGAGGATGGAATCGCTGTCGGAAATGGAAGACGCGGCGGCGGAGTGGGCACACGCGCGTTCGGTGCCGGCGACGATGATGGGCAGAATAGCCCGCACTGACGGCGGTTGGCCGGAGTTGAACTGCAACGTGTTAACCATTCCATCGGAGATGACAAATACAGTTGGTTTTCCGTTGGATTAAATAACGTACGTAATCCCTTATTATATTTTATTTTAAATTGTTCAAATCAGCGCCTTTCCTTATGTGCTGATTAAGTTCCAAATAATATATTCATCTCTCCTTTCATTTTTTATGTTTAATTTTTAATTTATTTTGAGTTCAAACACATTATATTTTGGATTCCTCAAAAGGGTATTTACCCATTTCAAATAGGGTTAGGTTCCGGAACGATTTTGGACCCAAATTCGTGACTATAATAACCGAGTTGAATAGTGGGTTGATTTTTTTAAAAATATTAATCATATTAATAATTAAAATTTCATAAAATTCAAATCTTTACGACATAGATTGATTGAGTAATGAACTCTATTCTATTTTTAAGTTCGTTGGATTGACCCACAAAAAAAAATCCAAATCCAGGGGAGGAAATTGAATTTTCAGATTTTCAAACATTCAATCCAACCCAAAAAATCTAATCTGACCGACCTCATCATCTCCATTTTGTAGGAACTACGAGATCACCCCAAAGACGCCTTCGATATCCAGGGGTTGCGGACCGATCATAGAACCCTGTTCAATAAGTGGAACGCATTAGCTGTCCACTATCCAGTTGGGAAGTAAGAGTCAGAGAAGGGCAATCACTCATTCTTAAGACCAGTATTTTTAAGATCAAAGAGGCGGGCGGAAAAGGGGGAAAAGCTCTCTCTGGTTCTCCCGTAGCTAGATTCTCTAGAACCACCAGAATTCTTAGTTAAAATGACCGACCATCTTATCTGCCAGGCCTGAGACAAACCAGCAAGCAATCGGAGTCAAAAGGTGAATTAAATTGTGTACTTAAAACCGACCCATACCCAGAAATCTTTGAGAGCCCATGCTTTTGTAACAATCTTTTTAGTATACCGTTGGTTATGAATGGCAGAAACCCTCTGGACAATATTTAGAACAGAAGAAGAAACATTGATTTATGTCTTATTAGTGTTCTTTCTTAATCATAAAATCAAGCTTCTAAATCATATGTTCCTAATTCAATGTCTGTCTTTGCTTATTTGCAGAGATCTGGGTTTGTTATTAATTTTTATTTATGAGATTATCATGATACTCGTGACTGGAAAATAAGGTATTGTCGATCGTCGTTTGTTTTGTAGTAACATATATAAGATCGATGGCGGAATGAACGACAAAACTTTATCCTATTTGCTGATGATCGTTTAATTGAGCAACGAGCAATTCAAACCTCTATATATCTTCAATCTTGTCCGTGAAAGCATACCCTGAATTGAAAATCTTCCCTGAAACGACTCTTAAGTGCATTAACAATCCTACGGATTAATATATATCATTAACCATATGATTAGGTTCAAATTTACGATCTCACATTATACTAAAGATTGACTATATTTTCTCGAGAATTTTAATCTTTCAACGTGTTGGATGTAAATTTGAAAGTCGTCAATTACTAGTTTTCTAACGAATATAAATAATGTATTGAATATGGAAACTTTGAAAAAAACTATGTGATGAAGACGTTCACTCCATTCTTTAAAATATAAATTTTCCATTCTTTAAAATATAAATTTTCTTCCATATTTGTAATGTAAGTTGTAACCCTTCAAGAAGAAAAAATAAGGGCTATTGTTTTTTAAAATATTATGTACATACTCTCGAACTTTCATGAATATTTTAAAATTATTTTTAAATTGAGGAGAAATTATTCATTACTTTCTTAATCTCACAAGTTAATATCACATCAACTTTTTTGTTCAAAAGAGTGTTTTAAATTTTTATAAAAAGTTAATGATAATATTACAAGTTTTGAAAGAACGCCAAGCAATTGTAGCAACTCTATCACTCATTGATTTTGCACCTTCTAACATCTTGAGTTGAGAATGATCGTCACGTTTTTTGATTCACGATTTGATGTTATGAATTCCCCGTAGATTCTTCCCCTCATTTCTTTTATCTTAGGTTTCTCACTTGGAATGCGTAGCATTCTTTTCGATCTTGTACAGACGCTGAATACCAACCCAATCTCGACGAAGAAAAGGAAAATAGAAAAGCCCTCATGAACGGTAACAACTATGATACCATCTCATCTCATGCATTTATATGTTGGTAGGGGAAGGGTATCATCATCCACTTCAAATCTTCAAATCTTGAAAGCTGGATTTGCCCTTAAACTATAAACTACAAATTAGAAGTTTATTCCGACAAAGCGGATCAAATTCATAATATTTTGAAATAGAAGCTCGGCCTCATGATGAATGAGGTTGAAGCCTGAAGGACCTTGAACTGTTCGGCTCACACTAATGATTAGTGGTTAACCCAAGCACACTTTCAAATCACAAAGCTAATGTATACACAAAAAAGATGCATCAAATGAGTTAGATATTTGAAACCGCTATCAATCTAAGAAAGGTTTGATACTCAAATGAGTTTCAAAAAGAACTCAATAAGAGAACAATTTGGCGTGGCAGCATCTCACGTTGCCTGATACAAGATTTGAAATACAGTTCAACTAGTTAAAGCATTGAATTAAAACAGAAAAAAGCATAGGAAAAAAAGAGAGAAACTATGGACAAAAAACAAACACTGTTCTCCACGGATCTTCTATAAAGAGAACAAGCAGTTTTTTTCTTCTTTTTCTTTTTTTTATTTTTTATTTCAAGTTCACTCCCACAACATCAGATACAAATATTAGAGTTCCAAACACGAACAATCTAACAATGAGCCCTCGGATTTTGTAAATACCTTCTAAAGAGAAATATCAAGCTGATTCTCTGTTATTCCTTCTCACACTGCTACCGCATCAGTGCATAGAAGCACATAACTTACCCTCTTCCGACAACCAAAGAGTGGAACTCAGTGTATATACAGAACCTTGTGAAGTATAACAACGCACAACATCAATCAAACCAAAATTTGGATATACAATGAATGTACTGATGAATCCCAAGATTCATGTACTTTTTATGTACAGGTCTTATAGCTTATACCAAAGATGCCACATTCGCAGCTAGTCTTTGTTGGAGAGTGCCAGAAAGAGAGAAAATAATGAAGGGAAGTTACCCAAACCATATATATATCCTTTGGTGCAACAGCAGCGCATATATCTGATATTTTCTACATTTTCTACCATTATTTTAACCGGAAGACATTTCAAGTTCCCAAATAATGAAAAGGAGGAACCATTTAAAAGTTAAAATCCTGCTGAAAAATGAAGAAAATGCAATCAGATAGCTTCAAAAGATGCATATATGGCCAATGGCATAGATTAAAATATATTTTGAACCATTTCAAGAACTAAGAGACATTAGAATATTACCAGCGTGATTTTCATGGCGATGATCTCACATACTATAGCGTAATGCATGCGGTTGTACAACAGTATGCTTCACGTTCCTCTTGCGTTTGCGTCCATCCATATTATTCAAGCTAGATATTTTTTTAGGAGAAATCCCTTTTGAAAAATGTAGATCTTCAGCCCCTATCATGTATACATTTCCTGCTTCTGGTAAGCTAAATTCAGCAGGATTTTTATTGATGCTGCAGATTCCAAACTCAGAACTGACTTTCGAATGCTCCAACATTCTTTTAGTACCATGGCGCTCTATTATACACTGACCAGGATTTTCCACTCTGTGGTATCCAGACATAGACACTAAAGAACTAGAAGGCCCTCCAGATTTCCTTTGCAAGCTATGAATGGGAAAAATTCCTTCATTGGTGCCTAGACTACCACTTGTAAATACACTCGTCTGTGATTTTGGAACTCTGTTCCATGTTGAAGTGGAGCACTTAGTAATCTCTTTCTGTTTACACTGCAATGCAACTTTACCTGTTAAATCAGAAACTATTTCACAACATTCATTTCCTATGGAAGGAGAAATTGATGCACCGCCCACTGAAGCAGGAGGGAAACAATTGTGAGACTTTGTTGACGGGTGGATTTCACCATAATAATCAGATGAATAATTTATTGTATCAAACGCCTTGTGCAAACCAATATCCATCCTAGAAATGTCCTTAGCTTTAAGATCATGGGAAAAAGGTTTCTTGGGAAATGTTGGGTTGTCATGAGTTTCAGTGCGCTGCATTCCTGCATCCATAAGGCTGAGTAAATGCATTGCTGACATGGTTTCATTAGAATACAAATCCAATGACCCCCGGGGAAGCTCAATCCCATTAGAATGGCAAGGAAATGGGTGCTTTGCACTGGTCCTGGAATTTTCCAAGCCATAATTACCATCTTCTTTTTCAAGGTTGGTAACTTTGGGATGAAAATTTTTTAGATTATGCTCTCGATTCATTGTCCCTTTGCTACTTGATTCAGGATAGTTCGTATTAGCATTTACAATAGTCGACTGAGAAGCAACCTTTTTAGGAGTGGTCGGTACATATGGATGGTGATTTGGCAGGGCTTCTGTCCATAGATGAGCTACGTCTACATTGTTTTGTGAAACAGGCTGATGTGCGTTATATCCACTGAACGACTGCAATCTGGAATGAGAGGACTTCTGATCTCCCAGACCTCCAGTATATTGGCTATATTGAGGACGTGCAGTCTCACCAGTACTGCTTGCCAAAAATTTGACAGTACTTGATGACTTATTTTGAGAATGTCCAAATGTGGTATATTCTGGAGGGATAAGAGTCTGACGTAGCTGGTCTATATTAAAATGCCCCCTCTCAGTGTGAGAAAAGTAACTACCTGAACTTTGCTTGCCGTATCCCACATTATCTCCTGCCGTAGGTAAGTTATTTCTCCCATTCCTAACCTGGGGTTTCCACTTGTGACTGTTTTTCTCCTGCAATGAGCCACTTTTGCCACATGCATTACTGAAATTCATAATTTGAGCTTTCTTTGAACTTGTCTTCGATAGGGATTTACTATTTACAGTATTACCAAGGCACCTTTCATACTGATTTTTAGCCATGAGCTCAACAATTTCCATTGGAATGTCATCTATAGCCCTTTGCTCAGATATCTTACCAACAGTATGCTCACTCTGTTTCATCTGGGCTGCCAAGTGCTCCTGAACATTCTTTTCAGCTTTGTTTACCCCATAATTATCCTACAAAACAAAACCATAGAAACTAAGGAACAAAACCTGGAATCTTAAGGAGATAGGAAATGAAAGAATTAAAAGGAATACGAGTAAGTAAATAAATCTACAGTAAATAAAGGAAAAGAAAAGTCTAAACAATCTCCAAATAATGGTAGACTTTACATAAATAAACCTTAAAAGAATCATGATTCCATAATCAACAAAAGACAGGTAGCTTACAATCTTTATTAAATTTGTCGTTGCAAATAAAGTTCCCAGTTCCAAGAAACATAAACGAACAAGATTTTCATCTTCAGGACACATAAGAACCTAGGATTGAGCATGAAGAGGAATATAGAGAAATGGAATCTGCAAGCTTTACCATAAAGCAGCAGGCACATTTGTGACTTAAAGTTAAAGTTCCCTGAAAATACTATAATAGAGAAGTGGTGAGAGAATGGTGGTGGAAACTTATAGCAGAAATGAGTGAAACAGAAAGTGACCAATCTTTAGAGACTTCGTTCTTGGAAAAGGGCAGGAGGGGAAGAAATGTAATAGTTTGCCACTTTCCAGTTCCAACTTGTAGGAGAATGGTAAATAAAACATTAAGAAAATGAGAAAAATTCAAACGTTTCAACCAGATATGATCCATAACCTCAACACTTACAACACTAAATATTAACTAATAAATTCATTAGGCTGAAGTCCTTGAGGCATTATACAAAACATCAAATGTTAGCATCAATGAATTATTCCAGTGAAATCCAAGAAACATTTTAGTCATGAAGCTATTTCAATTAGACGAACCATGCAGAACGTAGGTAATTTAGACGGGGGGGGGGGGATGGGGGGGAGG
>NW_019268524.1:3128642-3130637 GCF_002738365.1 Cucurbita moschata
GGGGGGGGGGGGGGATGGGGGGGAGGTGGAAATCCTCAGATATCGTGAGTACTTTTGTGAATGCATCGTAAAACTGTTTCTTCAATAGGCTACAATAACAACACAGTATGGAAGAATTAATACCATTGCCCGCAACTGAGACCAGCTATCGTCATCAACTTGAGAATTTGAGTTTTGCTTCCCATTCGGGAACTGCATTCTACCCGAGGTTTTCTTACTATCGACTCCATAATGCCCTCCTTGCTCAGAAAAAGTATCTGAATAATTAAAAGGAACATTTGAGCCTTTATGCTTCTTGGATTTAGCATCTTTGTTCCTAACAACGTTTTCTGTGGATATACTTCCTTGCCAAGACAACAAGGAACGTGAGCCATCCTGAGCCTCGAAAATAAACTTTTTGTCATTTCTTGCAGTGCCTGAACAGTTAGTGAGGGAAAGATGCAAGCCTCTACTAGATTCATCCGATCCTAATGGACGAGAAACAACCACAGGCTCATTGTTCCTGATTTCCACTTCTTTTAAGGTTGAATCTCTTCTTCGCATACCATTGCTCCAAGTAAAACCCTGCCTGTCATCAATTATAGGCATCTTGCTTTTCCTCTTAGACAAACTAGAAATTGGCTCAATTCTTGAACCAAATAAAAGAAAGGGATCCACTGCACTGCCAGAAAATTCGTTGTGTTTGAAAGAAATCTCAGGCATATTGTCACCACTTCCTGGAGGAAGATTAAAAGAAGAGCATGCATCAAGTTGGATCTTCTTATTCTTCTTCTTACCGTGAATAGATTTTATGTCATTCCTACACCTGTTCAAGAGACTCTTCTTAGTTGGTAATGCAGTTCCAATTAATGCATTTTCAGATTCATTAGAATGAAACGAATCTGTTGTTTCCACATTTCTCTTCAATGCCTGAATCTTGGTATCCACGTTGTATGAACAAGTCTCTGCAGCAAGACAAACTTCATCCAGAGGCAGCCTACTTTTCAAATTCTGACCTAAACACCTGATATTCTTTCTGGCAGCCACTGGACATTGGGTAGCAGAAAGCTCTTTTAACCCTTCAGATTTTTCTGAAGTCCCATGGGATGGGGACTCATCCGTACCAATGTGATTAGTCTTTACATTTGCATTTTCATACAGCAACTCAGTCAGCAAGCGCACCTTACGAGCCTTTCGGCGATGCAAACTGCCTGTCTTATCTGTATGATGACCTTGTGTATCATTTTCTGCTGAAATTTCAGTATGTTCAGATGCTGTAGCGTTACTCGCATCAAGTTCTGCAGGATCACTCTTGCCATTACATGACCGATCAATCACCTCAACTCCTGATGATGAAATAGTTATGTCAGTTCGATCATTATGAGCAGAAATTTGTTTTTCATCATCAAAGACTTCCGGATTTTCATCAAGCACTTTGAGATGTTGAAGACCAAGCTCAACATCAGCAACTTCATTTCCACAGGTTAGCTTGCAGTTCTCAGCAGAATCTCTATGCTCCGAATTAAGAATTACTGCTTTACAAACAAGATATGAAATTATAGAAGCAAGAAAATATGCGAGCTATATAAAAGAACAGAGGTACTTTCAGCAATGGTCTCCAAGCAGGTTACTTCAATGGCGGCGTCATGACAGCAGTAAATTACCTGGATCACTTTTATTTTGTTTTGATATAAGACTCGACTCTACTTCTGGCACGACACTAGTTGCTATGGGAATTTCTGAATTCAAGATCCATCTAGAGTCAACCCCATCTCCTGGAAAAACAAATAAAGAGATCAAAAGGCTGAAGTAGTAGGATATTAAAATGGAAAACTTGGGACAAAAAATGCCTTCAGCTTTCTTTTCTCTCTCTGCACTGAAAGGTGGAGGATTATTGTTCATAGATGTATTTGCCACTTCCTTTCTTGCATCAAGCATACTGAGACTCGAAGATTGCTCAAAACCTGATAACAACAAAAAATGCTAAAGTGAGACATTTGGGGGGGGGGGGGGGTG
>NW_019268524.1:3130890-3153765 GCF_002738365.1 Cucurbita moschata
GGGGGGGGGGGGGTTGCAGTTGCAACAGTCAACTATTAAATCCTTATCCTTTTTAGCACCACCTGCAGGAGTCTCCTTCCTGCAATTTTGACATCGCCACCACCTGAATTGCGGAATATGAAAAGGTGGAAGCAAGGATAGTGTCTCTTCAGACTCATATTCACCATCTAAATCAAATGGCCAGCCTTTTTTCCAATCTTTCTCACGCATTTGAGATGCATATCCACTATACAAAAGACAATTGATGAGGAAAAGTGACAATGGATGTTGAGAACATATTTTGAGGAAATTAATTTGACATAGTACGACAAAAGACTGGATTTACAGGAAATTGAACCTTCACTTCATCGAGGTCTTTTCTTAACCTAAACTCTTAGCTCTGAGATATTTAGTCTGTTTGATATTCATGTTGGAAGAACATTCTAAACTAGGTGAGCTCAAATGCTGATTTCATCTTCCACATTAGTCGTTTAGATAGCAATTTAAAAAGGCAAGTATGTGATGTATGGCACACCAAAAAGTAAAGAGAAGTTCCATTTAGTTGCTATGCATAGCATTATCATTGAAATTTCCAAATTGAATAACAGTTGAAAGAAAGTAGAAACATTTTGATTTGTGTATGGACAATAACAATTGCATGAAAACCAAGATGTGGAAATGATTCATTTGTGTGTATAAGTGCACTAGGAGACATGAGCATGAATATTTCAACGAGACGTGCATGAACCAAGCTCTAGTTAACACAGTCTCAGTTTTCAATCAACCAATACAACTTAATTAAAAAAGGAACACAACAACATGTTTAAACTTGATATAATGTAAAGTCATACCGTATGGAGAAATGATCACAATTTCCAGCACCAGGTTTATCAATACAACTGGAAAGGTCTATAAATAAAGAGTCAATCTCAATGAATGGGACTGTAGTCCTCAAAACGATACTAGAATCACTCTTCTGATGATGCTCCTCGTCCATTAGAACACTGAAGGTTAGCTACGGTTTATAGCTGTAAAATGGCCAATTCGTGATCATATACCGAATAGCGAGCCAATTAGATCATCAAATGGTGAAAGTATAATAAAATGATAGGCATCAAATTGATGTGTATCAAAAGAAATAAGATCTAGAGCTTCAACCAAACAAGTTCATCATCCTTCAATCGATCATCATGTGTACTTATTTCTCACATAAAATAACAGTTTCAATCAATGAAGAAGTATGAATAATTCCAGAGAAACGACTTTGGCAAACATTAACCCGAAGACACATAAAATAATGATCACAAGCAACTTATTACTACATATTACTCGAGGATAATGAACATTAAACCCTAATTTATTATAAATAACAAGCAAGGATGTCTACGAGGCATAATTTCACCAATTACAAACAATAAACTACATAATTAACCAGCTCTACTCATATATAATTCAAAGAAAAGCATTAGTCAGTACAACAGTACGAAAAGCATTGTCTAGGGTTTACGGAGATCAATTACCTGAAAATAGCGGAGGAACAGTAGACGACATAAACAAAATGGATTTTACAAAGCCATCTAAAATAATTATCATCTGAAAATCCTAACCACTGGAGAGAGCGAATTGGTCCGCTGATAAATATTTAGGGTTTTTATTCAGCTCAGAAATTCGAGACAGACAAACAGTTGACGCAGTGACACATCAAATAACCGAAAGTAACACATAAAATGCCGGAAACATAGCGAATTCACTCTCGAAAAATCAGCCAGAAAAGAAAACGAAAAGAATAAAGAAAACCAGAACCGAATATCACAAGCTAATTAGGGAAAATGAGGTAAGAAAATCGAAAAAAAACAGCTCAAAACAAGCTGAAAAAAAACCTGAAGGCATAAAAAGGAAAGAAATCGAAAGATTTTCCATAGAAGAAGATGATACAAAAAATTAAATGGAGTCGAAAACGCACCTAAGTTCAGCCAACTGATAATTGGAACGACGCGGAATGAACTGGACAGCGATTCTTCACGGCCAGTCGAGGCAACAGCACTGATAGAGAGAGCATTTAGAGACGAAGACGAGTAGCCAAGCTGTGAGATGAGATTCGAAGCTGATGGAGCAGAATTTGAGTGCGAAGTTTCGAAAAACCCTAGAGAGAGAAACGGAGGTTTCGATACTTGGAGAGAGAGAGAGAGAGAGAGAGAGAGAGAGAGAGAGAGAGAGGTAAATAGAAAGAGAAAGAGAAAGAGAAAGAGAGAGAGATCTATAGATAGTGGAGTGGGTATTTTTTTTTCCTTTTTTTTTTTTTTTGATTTAATAATCTTTTTGAATCCTTGAAAGTTTGGATGTGCGTATTAAAATCATCCATGCCCATGCCATCCACATTCCACATGGACATAACATCCACGACCTATTTATACAGAGAGAGAGAGAGAGAGAGCTCCAGGAGGTAATTATAGACCGACACGTGGCGGTATCATGTAGATTGGATCATAGGGCATATCAGCATTTGGGCGTGAATAAACCGAAAGCGAAGCCCTAGCCAGTTTTTCATTTAAATAATAATAATATTAAGTTAAAAAACATAAAACACCATTTTTACCACGCGTAACTTACACGCTCGCTTACTTGATGTGCCTGTCGTGTCATGAAAGGCAAAAGATGCCTCTCCACTTAAACGCATTTTAATTGGTGCGTACATGACACGCTACCTGCCTTTCGACCTCGACTAGGACTAGGACTACTCCCTCCTCCCAAACCCTAAATTTTTCCAAACCACTCTCCTCGTTTTTTTTTTTTTTTTTTTTTTTAATTCATACATTATTTTCCTTTTATTTTTACAATTTATTTTATTTAAAAGGCCTAAATACAATTAAATATTATAACTTAAATTTTTTTTTCCTAGTCGTGGTTAATTATTGATAATTTAATTTAAATTGTAATAATTATGAATTATAAACAAATCTAGTATAAAATTCCCATTTATTGACTAATTTTTTATGTTTTAATCCAAAGAAAAAAAAACATTTTAATTGTTTGGGGTTTGAAAAAGAAAGTAATTAAATATTTTGTGAAAGTTTACTATTTTGATAAAACATGGTGAAAGTGATGGAAACTGGTTGTTAAAATTGAAATTAATTATTGGGATATATATTTATATATATATATATATAATTATTTATTTATGTATAGGGGACAATAAAAAAGTGGGAAGAAAACCTAAAAAGGTGAAATGTCGTGTTGCCATGAATTGGCTGTGTGTATTGATTCCGCTATATATTTGCATGGGCCACTGAATCAGTTGGAGATCCTGTTTAAAATCTCTTCATAATTAAATGCCAAACCCACCTCAAACCACAACATATTGACCCACCACTCTTACCCTCCCAAAAAAATATAAATAAAAAATTTAATCTAACGTACATGAATGAACTACGAACACATCCAAATGAGAACAATTAAGAGGATAAGATAATTAAGAAAAAACTTAAAATAATTGAAATTTAATATCTATACCAATAGAGTACGGCTTACTCTTCAGTGTCTCAATCATAGAAATTTCAAAATTACACTGGACGACCTCTTGGAATTTTTTCGTGAGTACAAAGTACGCTGAAAATGCTCATGTTGATTGATAGTTTTCACTGTTAGAAGCAAAATATAAGTAAGTACGGTGGCTTGTCGCAGTGGATGCAAGAAAATGTTGAGGCATACAAGTGTGAATATGAATTTCTCGACATTTATAAATATATTATGGTTTAATATCAAAATTGTAAAATAAAAACTTTGGATTTTTAGGTTACTTATTTTAAATTTATATATATATATATATTAAAACAATAATAATAAAACTATGTTTGTTTGTAACCAGCAAAATTAAATTTATAAATATTATCCGAAAAATAAATAACAAAATACTTAGAGAACTATGCGAATATTAAATAAGTAATATATTTAAACATAATAATTATATAAAGTTAAATTAATTATTTTCTATATGGTAATGTTTCCTTGGAAGAAGAAAAAATTGTTGAAATAATATTTATATGATGTCCTTAATCTGCAGTGTTACCGACATAATGACTATGCTATAAAAATTAAATCACATATTAATGTTATTTACAGTAATTATTCAACTAATTAATTAAAAGGAACCAGATATTCCCACGTAATGTCTGGCTCGTTGGCGCCAAACCGCCGATTGTTGTCCGTCCGATCCCATTGGCGCCAAAGTGGAGCTCATATCACCGTTCGATGAAGTTAACCTAAAACCCATTTGCATCAGACGGTTTGTAGCCGCTGATCTCCGATTCACGCGAGGTTTAATTTCACCCGTCCGATCATTCTCATAGAGAGAGAGAGAGAGAGAGAGATGGGTGGAGTTTTGTTCAGTCCGCACTGATCTGAATTGCAGTACGCGGAATTCAATTTCAAATGCACCGACAGAGGAAGCGCGCTTTGCAATCTCCGCCGATTTCGCTCCGCCTTACAAGTTTTTGATTCTGGAGCTACAAGCTCTACTCTATCTTCACAAGTTTCTTCGTGTTCGTACAGATTTCCATTGTTGTGTTACGATTAGCTCTCAGGGCGATTCTGATGGCTTATCTTCACCACAGGTACTTTTTAACGTTTTCGATCTTTGATTTTTCTTCTAGTACTGGATTTCTGATGTTAAGATTGATTGTTTGGACAATGATTCTTTGATTTTTGCCATTCTGATATTAATCAGTGTACCAAACTGGAGTGATTTCCAATTTTTTTCCCCAAACTTGCAAGTAAATCGCATAACGACGAATTAGGGTAGTTTTAACAGAGCGGTAGGTAGTCACGATCTTGTTTCCAGATGCACTCTAGAACGGAATTCTCAAACAACATATCACATCCGTCGTATAATCATTTGTGATCCGATTTGGAGGCACAAGAACCACATTGGCATTTTCGGCCACACAATGATTGAGGCTTCAATTGCTTTGATCGGTTGTCGGTTGTAGCGCAATCGCTAGAACAGTCGTAAAGTTGCGGTCCTTTCATCAATTTCCCACCCTGGCATAAGATTCTTGATGCTGCCGTTGCATGCGGGATGGGTTTTTCCTCTAATAATTTGCTTCTCTTTATTATCGTTTTTGCAGTTTATCGTGCCATCAGTATATTTTCATTTTCGTTTCGAGTTTAGTATTCAAATTTTTGGGTAAAAAGTGTTTCTATGAACTTCCACTCTAGCTCTTAATAAATAATTTGTCAAACTTTTTTTTAAAGAATTTAATAGAAATTATATATATATAAAAGGTTGTGACCCACCCGTCAACACAGATAAGGGGCAACCCTCAAGTGGCGCACCGACCACATAAGAGCCAAAATTGAGGACTATCATTATGCGACCGAGTGGAACGATGCATCATCCAATACACTAAAAGTGTGCATTGAAGATAAGTTGAGGTATACGCAAAGTTGGAGAGAAGAAGGTGACACAAGTGTCGAAGACAAGCTCAAAGAGGATTGGGTAGGGCCCCGAACCATAACCCAGTGTGTATATGTGTATATATATGTATATATATATATATATTTGTCAAGAATTTATTAAACAAAAAGATATTGAAAGTTCATGACTTCTATAAAAAAAAATATATATATATTTTAAAGATCATTTAACACGATTTTTTTTTTTTTTTTTTTTTGTCCAACAATTATTATCTTTTAAGCTTTGTTGGTATGAAAACTTATTTTATTTTATTTTTTTTCTTGTAACTAGATGCTACATGGATTTTCTTTTAGGCAGTAGAATTTAATATTGTGTTTATATTTGGAGTACTAATCAATTTATGTTTGTCATCACAGCTGGGCGGGTTCCCATATTTAGAACATTATATATGGTGTACAACAAGAACAAAGTAAATTAGGTCGAATGAAAGCGCCAAAGCAGTAGGTATGTTTCGCTTCTCCCTAGTTCCTATTATTTGGCTCTCAAATCCATGGGAAAAAAATAAAAGCTACCAAATGGTCAAGGTGGTGGTAAAATTTTGGCCTTTTTTGTTTGCAGCTTTCTCCATGATTATGAGCCAACTTCCGTTAAAAGAATTAGATTTTTCCAATTGAAATAGTGTAATAGCTCAAGCCTAAACTCACAGGTATCATATATTATTAATTTTGACGGTTACGTATCATCGTCAACCTTTAATTTTAAAACGCGTCAGCTTGTTAGAGATTTCCACACCTTTATAAAGAATATTTCATTCTTTCCTATAGCTGATATGAGATGTCATGCTACAAATTTAGCTACAAATTTAGAAATAGTTCAAGCAACGGAACCTTTGCTTTTCATATTGGATTCTTGAGGTTAAGCCTCTTGTCCCTCCTGTTCATTGACTTCACAACCCCTCCCCTTCCCCCCAAAAAAAAAAAGAAAAAGAAAAAGAAAGATCGAACTAATAAATGAAAGAGAGAAACGAAGATAATACAATTTTTAAAAGGCTCATTGTGTTTTGGACACGTTCTCTAGAGAAAACTATGACTGGCCCAAGGAAGGTTTGTCCTCTTCTTCTTCTTTTCAGTAATAATAATATCATCCCTCAAAAGTTCATGATATCAGAACTCAGAATCTGTACTGCCCTTTGAGTAAAATTATCGTACTGTAAAACATCTGTGAAGTAATGCTTTTAATGTGGCCAAGAAGGACTACCCCATTTGTGCCTTATTTAGAACACCACTGATTATAGCATCGTGATCAAAGACCTAATTCAAACACCCAAAACTGTGTATTCTTTGAGGATCATTCTGAAAGCCCCAGTTGAGTTTGAGTAATTAAAAATTGTGTAGGACCTATACCATAACCAGACCAAACGGTGCTTTTAATGCCCACTGCCTCAAGGAGTTCCTATGCAGAGCCATCTGTTCTCTCTCCCCTGCATATGCAACAACCCAAAGGTCTATGTTGGCAACAAGACGATACCAAAATATTTTACTCCTTAAAGGGTACTTGCACTATAGTTCCTCGACAATGCGAGATGGAAGCCAAGTATGCAATTCCTTAAAAAACTTGTTATTTATTTGTTTAATATAATAAAAATGTTTTCTTTTTCGTTGCATGTCGGCCACTTTAATCAAATTCCCTTGTTCTATGTGTCACAAGAGATACCCAAGTCAAGATTCCTCTTTCCAAGCTTATATTTCAATTAAGTAAAGTTTAGATTTAAAATAAGATGCCCATAAGAGCTGATGGAAGCCGGCATGATAAAGTATTCGATATTATATTTATATCCAGCCAAGACGGTCGTCGGCGGCGTTGGGCGAGTGCCTGTTGACCGTGAAATTGTGTGCAACCATATTATATCCATAAGAAATGGGAACCATTCGCCGATATTGCGGCAAATCTGCGTCGGATATTTGGACTCACGAGACGACAATGAGGGCGTGGACCGGATTGGATCGCGTCCACTGCAATGCCCAGCTATAATTATTGTAATAATGCCACGTGCTACTCTGTCCTTCGCTCACGTGCCTAAGCCATGGAACCGACGACTTTCCGATGCCATTAAATTTCTCGTACCGCGACGCTGCCAGGAGAAGCTGTCGAAATCGAAAATAATCAAATGGAAGAAGCTCTTGTTGACGCCGACAAGTTTGGGGCCGAATTCCTTCGAGTTCTGCGTCATCGACGATCTGGAGAAGGTGCGAAATTGAATTTTCTCTGTTCTCTGTTTTAGTTACCTTGAGAATTTTGATGACTGATCTGGGTGGCTTCAGTTTTGAGTGTTGAGTGTTTTGTTTTAGAAATTCTTGCTTGATTTGAATGGTCGTCGTCTATTTGCTTTGCTGAAGCCATTTTTCTTAAGTTTTACCTCTTTTCAACGATGTTTCGCCTTTTCGTGAGAATTAGCAAGTTTTCATTCGGAGATCAACAGTAAAGTTCATTTCGAGCTAGTAGTAGTTTTGACTCAAAAGTAGGAATAGATTCTGAGCTGATAGGTACTTGTATCGTTTTCTGTTTTCTGTTTTTTAATGTTAAGTCAATGAACACACTACTTATAGTTTTGTTGCTTTAATTACTCTTCAAAAGAATTTTCAAAAAAACCAAATCAATCTTGGGAACAGAAAAAAAGTAGTTTTTAAAAGCTTGATTTTGAACTCATGATGTCTGCTAATTTAATTTCTCAGTTCCGCTGAATGTGAAGCTTTCAAAGCCTATCCAGGATCCTCTGATTCAGGAGGCCAACCCACCAGCCTTGAGTAAGGTCGAAGTAGTATTGTTTGTTCGTTTTTTCATTTTTATTTAAGTAGTCGCCAACCCTATGTTGATCTATTTTACCTGTTTAAAGGCAATGGAATCTTGTCCGAAGGAAGATATTAGCAATTTGAAGGACTTGCTTCATGAGGAAAATCTTCATCTGGCTACAGAGGCAAGCTATGTTCTTATACTTTTCGCGTTAACTTATACATGGGACACGAACTTTTCAACAATGCCAAATTTCAGTAATATATCTATTAGAAAAGAACAATTTCTTGATGTTTTAGTCCCTATATAATGTGTTCTCATTTTCTTTAATTATTTTTTTGAGAAAAAAAGAACAATGAAGTTATTCACTAATCATTTATAGGAAGGGGAGCAAGGGCAGTTGCCTATATTGATTATAAGCATGAAGGATAGCAAACAGCAAAAGAAACCTGCGATTGTTTTTCTGCACAGTACGAACAAGTGCAAAGAGTGGTTGAGACCATTGCTTGAGGTAGTGGCTTCTTTTGCTCCTGCCTTTTGTTGTTAGGACCTAGGTGTTAAAACTAGATAATACAACATATTCTTTCTTCTTTCAGGCTTATGCATCGAGGGGATACGTAGCCATTGCCATTGATTCTCGTTACCACGGTGAAAGGGCCAAGAACAAAACCACCTACCGCGATGTATGTCATTATACCAGCTCGTCTGCCTTTTATCTACGAGTTTTCTAGAACTCAAAAATATGTACGCTACCTAAATAGCTTATCACCCATTGGTGAAACTGTGACACAAGGTCTTAATGTTGCCCAGGATTAGTATATAATTTTATTAAATCTGGCTGCCTAGAATTGTAGTTTTGGAAGAGATTCATTTTCTCTTGATTGAGAATACTATACCTCTGCTTTTGAGATTGTCAATCACTCCTGATATTTTAATGTGGCATTTTAGCTCTTATCTAATCCCTACAGCAAAGTGCTTTTCTCTTTTGCAAAGTTAAATTCTAATCTGATGTCTCAATCTGGTTCAGGCTCTTGTATCTTCATGGAAAAGAGGTGATACCATGCCGTTCATATTTGACACGGTAGCTTCTCACTTCATTTGGTAGCTGAATTGTTAGAGACTATGAATGAAAATTTGCTGCAAGTTAACCACGTATTAGGATAAAAACTAATTGAGGGACTTGGGTTTACAAAGAGCTAATAGATAATACTACTTGCAGGTATGGGACTTGATCAAATTGGCAGATTACCTGACAAAAAGGGAGGACATTGACCCATGTAGAATAGGAATTACCGGCGAATCTCTTGGAGGTCAGTCAAAAGTAAAGTAACAACCAAGGACATGCCTTTCTTTTGTTGTATAAGACTTACTTCTTCTCATTTTCATTGCAGGAATGCATGCATGGTTTGCTGCTGCTGCCGACACTCGCTATGCCGTGGTTGTCCCCATAATTGGCGTGCAGGTAGTTAACCCAAATGATAACACTTTGGATCTTGCGTTAGTACATTCCTGCTTTGAAAGGAGGATAGGGAGAACAGCTGATATTTTGTGATATGACTGCAGTGTTTTCGATGGGCCATAGATAATGATAAGTGGCAGGCACGAGTTGAGAGTATAAAACCTGTTTTCGAGGGTAAGGTGAATGGTAATTGATAATTTTAAAAATGAATAACTTTCATGACCAGTCTCTGCATCTTGTCTGCAGAAGCAAGAATTGAATTAGGCATGAATGAGATCAACAAAGAAGTCGTGACCAAGGTTTGTTGTCTCAAGTTCCCGGTTAAATAACTTCCGATCTATAGTGTGCTTCCTTTTGAACAATTTATGAATTATGGTCAATCCAAGCCTATTTCTCTATGCTGCTTATTTACTAACGATGTTGTTAGAATGTTTACTTACCATATCTTTCAATAACCAGCTTTTTGTTAGATTATGCACATTTGAAGTTGGAATTCCATAATTATTTCTTGCTATTTTGTTCAGGTCTGGAATAGGATTGCTCCTGGTTTAGATTCTAAATTTGACTCGATTTATGCAGTTCCAGCTGTTGCACCACGTCCTTTGTTGTTGTTAAATGGTAACGTTCATTTCCTGCCTATACTATATGAATGATTATAATCGCAAGCCAATGTCAAATTTAGAGAAATTAGAAGATTTGACTATGCAGTTTGAACCAAAAAAATCCTTGAAGTCTTATTTGATAAAATAATCGTTTAGTTTTTTATTTTTGGTTTTTGAAAACTAAGCTTCTTTTAACATAAGTTTCTTTTAAAATAATCGTTCACTCCTAAGTTTCTTTCTTTGTTATCTATTTTTAACGAACGTCTTTAAAAAAAACTTTTAAAAACTTAAATATTGTAAAAAAAAAAAATGGTGAGAAAACAAGTTTAACTTTATAAAACCAAAAAGTTATCAAAAGGCAGTAATTTGTAAGCATCTAGGAGCCCTGAAATCATGTCAGTGAACTGAAGATGGTTGTCTCCTTAAAGATAATGAACTCAGCTGTAAAATATGCAGGTCTCTTACTTTTAGAGAAATTAACACAGGGTCACCTGCAAGTTCAAGATTGCATATTTTTCCCCCAGCTCGGGGTGTTTTTAATTTTAAAATTGAATTAGATCTCTGTAGCCTGTTCAAATAAAGTTAATGTGCATTTGAATTTGGAAAATAATAGGTGCAGATGACCCTCGATGTCCAATTGCCGGTTTGGATACAACTGTAACAAGAACACAGACAGTTTATCAGAACTTTGGTTGTCCAGAAAATTTTAAGGTATGTGTACTTTTAAAGGAGAAGTCTTTTATTTTTCATAGGATTCCTAACAGGGTGGTTTTTTTTATTTTATCTATGGCTTTATAATATTTATGTTGTACAGTTCATCGCACAACCTGGGATTGGCCACGCAATGACACCAGAGATGGTGAAAGAAGCTAGCGATTGGTTTGACAGGTTTTTAGGGCAGAGTATCTAAGAGTTGTGGCTGTTCTCGTCATTGATCCCTGTGGATATCTGATCTTGAGATGCATTGGTGAAGATAATATTCCCATCAGTTCTAATGGAAAGTTACTTCACTTTGGTAGTAAACAAGTTCCATACTTTTCATGCTCTAGTTGAATGGTCAAAACTCTCGAATGACAGTTTGAGTTGTAATAGAAAATATATCTCTAAAAGTGGTTTAATGATTTTTCTTCTGAAACAGAGGTTTGATCATTATATTAGTGAAGTTATAAGGCGCCTTCGAACATTCCTGCCATACAAGTAGCTTTGTATTTCATGAAAAAATGAACCCTTTTCACACTCGTGTCACGTGGAAATACTGCAGAAGAAAAAATCGTAAAAGAATCAATAGAAACAAATCTACTATTAGGAAAAGCAAGAAATTCCCATTGAAATTCCTATTGAAATAGGATCCACAAGGAAAAGCACTCGTTGATTATTAGGGGCATCTGGGGAAAAGCAAAGAAAAGCAAAGCACCTGTCATCGGGTTCAGAATATGGTTTCAAATTAAGTTCCAAATTAGTACTGCATTAGGGACATCTCAAAGGCATCCGGATCATTGGGTCGGAATATGGCTTTCAAATTAAGTTCCAAATTAGCGCTGCTGTCAAAAGGAGTGACGGTGCCGTACGCAAAAAGAAAAACTCGAAATATAGCTTTCAAATTAAGTTCCAAATTAGTGCTGCTGTCAAGGGGAGTAACGGTGCCGCACGCAAAAAGGAAAACTCACAAAGGAAGAGACTCACAGAATTAAATAAATTTTTTTGTATATTTTCGTTAATCTATGAACAAGATCTATATACACATAGACCCATGGATCCACACATATAGACAAGAAAAGAATCAATAATCCGAACACCATATGACATTTATTACCGATAACATAACGTACTTATACAGCCCAAACATAAATCAAAGAAAGCCCAGTGGTCCAAAATATACAGTGGACGTCACAACCCTACGGCAGGTAATGAGAAAAGGAACTACTTCGAAAAGATTCGAAGGAAGTGGATTCGTTTTTCACCTGCTAGCAGCAGCCGCAAGAGTGGGTTTCCTGGGCTTAAACTTTGACATGTCAACAAGATCACCAAACAGATTATCCTCAGGCTTAGAATGCTTAATGGGAGGCACATTAGAGGAAGTTGAAACCTGGTAGGACGAATTTCTCATGCCATTATCATCTTTAATGGATAGCCCATACACCCGCTGCGTCAGATACTGTGTCCCCTGTGGCTGTGGCTGTGGCTGTGGCTGGATGAGGCCATAGCCATGAAATTGGTTGCCAAGCATTTGCAAGGGATACAGAGCTGTCATCTGTCCTGTCTGCTGTGGTAGCATGGTTCCATAAGGCCCTCCATGGAAGGTGTGAGGGGCCAAGTCGAGCTGGCCATTATGTGCTGAAATCTGGCTGCCTACAATTGGCTGGACGTACACACCTACAAATTGGTCGTTTCCCATTGGTGGAGGTCCCTGTGGATACAGACCATTCTGCACATGCGTGAAAACAACTTGAGTTACCTTCATTGAATAGGGATGCTCACCAGCCATCGAACCATTATCATCCCCAGGCTGAGCCTCCCATGGTGGCGGCGGAAATGACGGGTTGTTTAGAGAACCTGACCAACCCACCCAAACAGTGAGATTTGTTCGTTAGATTTTCATGCATTTTAAGATCACAATGGTATGATATTTGTTTTAACCATTATAAGCTAGGAATCACGGACCTCACAATAGTATGATATTGTCCACTTTTTAAGAATAAGTTCTCGTGACTTTACTTTCGACTTCCCCAAAATGCCTCATGCCAAAGATGTATTCATTACTTATAAACATACGATCATTCTCTAAATTAGCTAACGTGGGACTCCCTCCCAACAATCCTCAACACTATATGGTGCATGGTATGTTATAATGTTATAATGCAATACACTTAAACATGTTTAAAAATTGTATAGAATTTTGCTTAAATGACTGCAATCAACTCCAAAGCATGATATATATGTCTAGCAAGTGCATATACGAACCATTATATGGAGCAAGTGGCAGGGGTTGTTGCTGTCTATTCATGGAGGGACCAGGACCAGAAGCATTTGTGTATAGTGACTGCTTCCAATGAGAGGATCCGGGGGTTTGGACAGTTCCATTGAGCTGGTGCAGTCCACCCTGCGGGGACTGAAAATTCTGGTGCTGATGGAAGTTTGAGACCGAAGCATCGCTTTGGTCAAAGAGGACGAGAGCGGTCTGCTCAGATAAAGTAGTTGGCTGCTGTTTGGTCAAAGGAACAAGAGCCAGTGAAGTGTTTGCCCCTGGAGAAATGTAGTCATCACCACTCAGTAGGTCTAATTTGGGATCGAACTTAGCTGGAGAAGCTGGACCATCAGTAGCAGGAGGTGCACGGACCGACTCATTTACCGTTTGTGTGCCTGAGACAGTAGTATTCGAGATCGAGCTGCAGTACATTCATTGGTACACACAAGTCAACAAATGCCAGATATAAGCACCCTGAAGCTTTCAACATATTCCTATATTCTAAGGTTAGCACAGTAGTCTCTAGCCAGCAAGCTTAATAATTCAGAAATTTCAGCGATCTTCAGCAAAAACAAGACATAAACACAATCAAAGAGCATTGCGAAGAAATCAAAGAATACCTCTCAGGTTGTGGGTTGTTGTTATCACCGGTGTTACGAAGAGGCAAACGAGCATCACGACGTGCTTCAACCAATTGAGGCTTGGGTTTCTCTTTCTGAACAGAAGTTTCTGAAGCAATGGCTTCATGCTTGGAAAGTACACGTCGTAAATCGTCATTAAGTGACAATCCTTGGCAGAGCAATGATTCATCCCTGAAATTAGAATGTACTGGTATTATATGGTCTATACATATTGAAAGGGAACACATAATTTTTCAAGGGAGGATCTATATCACCAAAAACGAAGGGAATTTTCATATTTTTCTTTCACCTATGGCTTCATTGATATTAACTTCTCTCAACTTTCACCATCTAAGACAAAACATTTTCATGACAAGCACACATCCAATACATAACCACACCAACCTCCTGGTTCCACTATATGCATATGTTGACAACAAATATTGAAACAAATTAAAAATTAAAAGTCTTACGACGTTGAATTCACAAGGTGAGTGACCCTGTGCTTGTAATTACGGCATTGTTCTACCAAGTCAACGACGACATCCTGCTTAATGCCCTGCAACATGAAGTGTAACGCATATCAAATTGGTAGTAAGAAGGAATTCAAATGCATAAAAAGTTGAAAAATAAGGGAATCATTTTATTACGACATTAATCTAACCTTTTCTCTAATCAATAACTTACCTCCTTGTTTCCTGGTTCTAATGTATTTAGAATCTCAGCAAGCACATCCACCACTCCCCTTGCAAGTTGGATCTCGGTCAAGCTGAACAAGAAATTTCAAGTCTCACAAAATCACGAGAAAATGTCAAAAGAATGAAGTAAATTGTAAGAGCTTAAGCCTACCGCTAGCAGATATTGTTCTTTTTTAGTTTTTCCTTTCAGGCTTCCCCTCAAAGTTTTTAAAACGCATATACTGGGGAGAGGTTTTCACACCCTTATAAAGAATGCTTCATTCCACTCTCCAACCGACGTGGGATCTTACATAAACTATCACATCAAACACACGGATAATGGTGGAATTACAAGTTTCTCCTACGTGTTAATTGGTACAGTGAACTATCCACTCAGATGTCAAATAAATGAAGACTAGCAGATCATCAATCCTCCGTTCAAACTCATAGAAAGCAGTGCCACTTGAGCAAGAAAACTCTACGTGTAGAAGGGAATTACCAGCCCTTTCTTACACACTATTTTTTCAATACACCTTCAAGCTGTTGTACTCATACTTATGTAAGAAAAATGAAAGTAGGGGGAGGGGGGAATTTGTAAGAGGAAGTGAGGGAATTATAGTTTAAAGCTGAGAGTTCAAGGGGGAGCTTGTGTAAGTAACTATCACAAAGTAGCTAAACAGAAGGGAGGGAAGTGAACAAGAACATTCAATAGTCTGTAGTGGAGTCCATTCAAACATAAAAGCTATCAAAAGTGTACCTTAAGGTTGAAAATTTAACATGTGCAGAGGATCCTGGAGCATCTGGCTGATAATGAGGATTGTGCAGATTCTGACCATACGGTCCCGCTTGTCTTTGCGGAGGTGTGAGTACAGGCGATGACATCTCTGATTTCTGGGGGAAAACTGCCCCAGCACGCTGAAAGGAACCAATTTTTCAATCAGAATCCATTGTTTAACAATGAAATTTGCATCTCCAAGGACTAGCAGTTAACAAGATGCAGCACAATATCATACCAATAGTTCTTGATAAGCAACATAGTATTGTGCATATCGTCCGGTTGGTCCTCCCATAGCCTCTTGCCAGCTATCTATCAGGAGTAATATCTTCTCTTTGACACGAAAGTCAGGCTACACCATGCATCATAGGCATCATAAAACCGAGCTGAATGTTTTTTTTTTTCCCCTAAAGAGGAACAAGTAATGAAGAATCCTATCTTACCTTCTTCTTTACGATCTTTACCATCTCACGAGGAATTCCCTTCTCGGCCACATACGCATGACCAATGTCCCCACAATTCTTGATGATGGTCTCCAAGAGCTACGACATAGATACCCAAGACAGCTTGTGAGCAAGTTAAATAGTGCCAAGATCATGTCAGCTTATGATAGGGATGCTCGCAACTTACTACTAGGACAAGAAGCTGAACTTTGGGGTTCTTACTTCCAAGGCGCTTCTTTATTCCTTTAAAAACATCTTTTGCTTTCCTGGTAGCATCATCAGACGAAGTTGTTCATACGAAACGAAAATGAAAAGAATACTGCTTCATACACAAATTCACTAACCACAAAGCATCAATAAGCATGTTCCAAGAGATGATTGAATGTGTCTCATTATAAAAGGCAAAAAGAATAGACCACATCAGTCAAGGCACCAAACATACAATCTTTTCTCAAATCTTAGTGCTCCAGAAGCCTTCTAATTCAATACAAATGTTGAACGATGCAACCAAAATAATCATCGAGAAAATATTTGCAAAAATGTCAATGAATTAATTGGATGACATGAAAAGGCTTGAGTTATTTCAAGCGGTTACTTCTAGTAAGTAAACTGAACGGAAGAAAGGCTCTTCAAGTGTAAGAGCCCAAGCCCACCGCTAGCAGATATTGTCCTCTTTGGGCTTTTCCTTTCGAGTTCCCTCTCAAGATTTTTAAAACGCTTAGGCTAGGGAGAGGTTTCCACACCCTTATAAAGAACGATTCGTTTTCCTCCCCAACCGGTGTGGAATCTCACAATCCATCTCCCTTCAACGAGTGGAGGGGGACGAGTGCCAGCGAGGATACTGGGTCCCGAAGGGGGTGGATTGTGAGATCCCACGTCGGTTGGGGAGGAGAACGAAACATTTTTTACAAGGATGTGGAAACCTTTCACTAGGATACGCGTTTTAAAAATCTTGAGGGAAAGCTCGAAAGGGAAAGCCCAAAAAGGATAATATGTACTGTCGGTGGACTTCGACGATGGTTACACATAGTACCCACCGATGTGGGAGCTTCTTCCATCAAGAGAAGCTTTCACTTGGCAGCATATTCAAGAAAACTTCACAAACTCGTAAGAACATCATCCAATTCAAATCGAAAGTGAAAAAAATTGTTGCATAGTCGCCGTTCCCTTCCCCCTTTACCTACTTAATTATAAAGTCAAAATTCAAAACAGAGTATACGCTCTCGGTCAGCCCCCTGCATAAGCAAGCTTGATCATCGGTTACTTATTTATCATGAATTCAGCCAAGGGTCTTATGGGCAGCAATAAAACAAACGAAAGAACGAAAGATCAAACGAAAATTAGGGGGACGAAAACAATTTTCGTTTCAACCAATACCCAAGTTACCACCACAGCAAACAAACTTCTAAAGCAGCCTGCAATTAAATTCTATAGCCAAACACTGAATCCTTCAAAACCATTAACATGCGTGAAAAGGATACAAAACGAACAACCAAGAAAAACTAAAAACAGAGGAGAGGGGAAGTGCAATCGAGTAAGTAAATCGAGGCCTACCCAGGATCTCTCTCGATCATATCACAAATCTCCAAGTTCACGGCCCAGTCTGGGCCGATCAGCTTATTGCTAGTGGCGCGTTCGACCACGGGATTCACCATCGCAACGAATACCCCAAAACGATCACTCGAAAAGCGATAAATCGTGAAGTTCCAAAACTGTTGAACTAGTGCAGTAGTATCGTATCGGTCTCGTCGGTCAATCGAAGTCTGAACTCTCGCTCTTGCTCCGATTATTGTCGATCACCTGGGTCTGCTGATTCATACAACGCCGACTAATCAACTGCTACTTGGCATTTTTGTTTATAACGGCTCGAGCAGTTCGCCCTGCTTTGGTCACCCGCCACCGTTTTTATAATCTCTACATTTAAAAAATAAAATAAAATAATATTTTTAATTGGATTTATAAAACATTTCAGATTAAATAATGTGTTTTCCATTTTTTCTTTGAATGTTTCAATTTCGACTTAAAATTTTCAATTTTCTCCAATGAAATTTAAAATATTTGATTAGATTATTAATTTTTGCTAATTTACTCACTAATTTTAATTAAAAAATAATAATATGAAAAATATATATAAATGGACTAATTTTAATAATACTCAAATTATGTAAAAATTAATTATTGAATTGCATTACAAATAACTAATAACCTTTTTTTAAAAATAAAAAATCATACTAAACTTTTTAAAATTTAAGATTAAGATCGTAACTTTTATCGTGAAAAATTAATATTAATAAATTTTAGAAAAATAACCGTTATTTTAGTAAACACAAATATTAAGAAGAAAAATGAAAATGAATTTAGAGTCTAATAGTGAACGTTGACATTTCCTTCTAAAATTAATAATTATAATATTTTGAGTTTTAAAAATGGTATAAGATCAAGTGGACGATATTAATTAATTAAATCAATGTACATTTTTCATGCTTATTAACGTGTCACACTTGGTTTGATCTATGCATTTGATATTTGAAAATTCAAAAAAAAAAATTAAAGTTATATAACAATAATTATGTCATTGTTTAAGGAGAAAAATAATCCATGCCACGTAGATTATTGACAGGTATGTCTTTAAAGTTGAAATGACATTATTATTTGGGGTGGTTACAAATACACTAAAATAGCAATAAAATTAAAATTAAAATTAAAATTAATAACCCATTTAACGCATTTAAAAATACAATAAATAAATAATCGCTAATAACCGTATTACTTTAGTTGCACTATATATTTTAAAAAACATTTTGTCAATCATTTTAAAATAATTTTTAGACCATTTATTACTCAAGATTTGTTTTAAAAATAGGTTTGAAACTAATTCATTTATTAGAATATTTTTATGGTTTAATTTTTAAAATAAGATTTTTTTTATTATTATTATTAAAAGAAAAGTTATTCTAAATATACTTTTTAAGAGTATTTATTAAAACACTTCCTAAAATTTTCACAGTTTGGATATCACTCGTGAAACTGTTATCCTTATTCCCGTCCACATATACATTGCTTGTACTAGCATTAGATGTTCCAAATGCATTTTTTAGTGTCTCATTAA
Organism: Cucurbita moschata; assembly: GCF_002738365.1. NCBI lineage: Eukaryota > Viridiplantae > Streptophyta > Magnoliopsida > Cucurbitales > Cucurbitaceae > Cucurbita > Cucurbita moschata. Next base: position 3,149,723 of record NW_019268524.1, read on the forward strand.
ATTATGAGACAGAGATGATAGGTTGACCTGAGTTATTTATATGGAATTGGTATTCGAACGGTTGGAGGACCGAATTTCATGTCTTCGATAATAAGATCTACAATCGCTCGAGCCAACGGACCTTCTCTTCCTGTGGAGCAAAACCAAAACATTCTTAATTTGTCAGATAAAAACAAGCTTCCATGCTTTCATGTTCTTGTTCTATAATAAGAACACTCATCCCCACCATCAGAAATATTACAATGGTGCCTTTCTTAGATCACCATACGGTTGCGGTGGGAAGAAAACTACGTGTGTTCCTATTTCATGTCATGGTATCGTCATTCTACAAAACTAATCTTAGAATCGGTTTAGAACGACTTTCTAAGTGCTTACAAAAACATTCTCCATGTTTGTTTGAATTGAAGTACTTTGAATGGAATTTTAAACATGTTAGAAGAAATTCATCCAGCCAATCACAACATGATTCAGAACTACAAAAACATCTTATTTATGAATTAAGGATTATAGAGGGTACTTACCATCACCAATAATCTGCTCATCCCACTGCAGTACAGGGGAAACAAGAACTCCACTCCCAATAAGCACCATTTCCTCTGCCTTCTTGCCTTCCTCCATGGTTAAATTTTCAAATCTTATACCCCGAAGCCTACCCTCTTTCACCAGCCGCTCAGCGAGAGTTATGATTCTCTTAGCTGTGCAGCCGCTTAAAATTTTGTCAAAGTGAGGCATCAGAAACTCCTTATCCTTTGTAATGAAACCAACGTTCATACTAGGCCCTTCAGCAATGAACCCCTCACTATCCAACCAAATGGCTGTATAAGCACCCTTTTCTTCTGCTTCCATATTTGAAAGAACATTTGGAAGGTAATTTACACTCTTCATAGTTGCAAATTGAGGTGGTTTCATTGGGATTGATGAAGTTATGACTTTGATGCCTTTTGGAGGAGATGGCGGCTTACCTTGAATTACAATTGCATAAAGAGCTGGCTGATGCAACCCAGAAGTAGATAGTAGAAAATTTCCAGGTCCTGCAGAGAGCCAATATCGAAGCTGTCCATTCCTACACTTAGAAGCACTGGCAGTTCTTATGAGTATATTTTTAATCTTCTCTCGATCATATGAAACTGGGAGGTTGATTTTTGCCATGGATGCTGATCTTAAAATGCGGTCGAGGTGCTGGTCCAACTCATAGAGATGCCTGAGATGTCAAAACCATTTTATACAGTAACTCAACACTGACAAAATCATGAAATGAAAGTATGCATTTCCTACTTCCATTGAAGAAAAATATGTATCAATTTAGTTATGAATTCAAATGTTCATAAGAGCCTGTCAATTTACAGTGCTAATTATGCAGGTCTCGGGAAATCGATATCAGATTCATAATTGTAACAGCCCAAATCCACCATTAGCATATATTGTCCTCTTTAGGCTTTCCCTTTCGGGTTTCCCCTCAAAGGCTTTAAAACAGGTCTACTAGGAAAAAGTTTCCACACCCTTACAAAGGGTGTTTCGTTCTCCTATTGACCAACGTGGAATTGTGGGATTTCACAATAATCTTGGTGAAACTGTATGAAATTCTCACATACCCATCCACTATGGCAGCAGTATCAAAAACGCCATGTCCCCGATGAACCATGTGGTCATCAATTGGAATTACCATAACAGCTGGATCTGTCGTAATTCCCCCAACAACGCTGGAATACATTGCAAGGAATTGTGGCTGGTTTTCTTGATTCTCTCGGCTTGCCCTTAATCTTTCAAGCACCTTCAATAAACACATGGATCGAAATAACAATCAGTAAAGCTATACAATTATCACCTTCCACGCATAGAACACTAAAATTTGTAGTATATTTCAACACACAAACAGATTACAATACACAACAAGAGTTGACCTGTGAACTACCAAGCACTGGAGCATCAGAAATACGATCAACGGTATCTGCGACAAGACGAGCAGTTGCTTTGATTATTCAGAGTTCAGATCGAACGGATAGAGAAAATTGAAAAAAAGTTAGGATCGCAAAAGCCTGAACAGTATCGTAAACAACCAGCTCATGAAAAGAGAATCAGGATCGCAAAAGCCCGAACAGTGTCGTAAAACAACCAGATTATGAAAAGCGAGTCAACTATTAAACAGTTTCAAACAAACTTGCTTAGATAAACAAGGCTCCAGTGGAACCAATTATCAAACATTCTCGCGACGAATTTGAAAAAAAAAACTAACCAGCAATTGAACACCTAATTCTGAATCTTCTAAAAGACAACTGCCGAGAATTGCAGGATTTGTCGAGCGGCCTTTGAGAATGGGCAGTGAGTTCTGCACCGCTGATCGGTGACTGAGGAATGGGTTTGAGAAGAAACTGCAGAGAATTCATCGGAGATTAATGTTCAGGATAATTTGAGAAAATGTTTTGTTCAATTGCTGAATACCTGACCGGCCTCCTGTATTTTATACATAATGTTTCAACTTTTAACTTGAACAATTAACCTTTTTTTTTAATTATAATTTCAAGAATGTTCCAAATAATGCAATTTTAAATTTAAATATTATATATTTATAATAATAATAATAATAAATTCAAGAAAAAATGTAACGCTCAAACTTATCCAAACTTACCCCTGACATATATGGTCCTATTTGCTTTTATTCTTTTTGGATTTTCTCCATAGATTTAAAAATACTATCTTATTATGGAGAGATTTTTATCTTTACAAAGAATGAGTTTCGTTCACCTCTCCAACCGACATGACGTCCTCGTTGGCACACCACATGGTATATGGCTATGATAGCATGTAACGCTCCAGATCCACCGCTAGCAGATATTGTTCTTTTTGGGCTTTCTCGATATTTTCCGAGCTTCCTCGTTGGCACACCACATGGTATATGGCTATGATACCATGTACCGCTCCAGATCCTCCGCTCCAGATCCACCGCTAGCAGATATTGTCCTTTTTGAGCTTTTTCGATCTTTTTCGAGCTTCTTCTCAAGGCTTTAAAACGCGTCTACTAGGTAAAGGTTTCCACTGTTCGATGATGAAAGTCCCACGTTGGCTACGGGAATTGAACCCGCGCATGGTGGATTCACAATCCACTGCCTTGATCCACTTGGCTACATCCGTCCCCCTGGGTTTTCATGAGCGTTGGCAGGTCCTAGAGTGCCTGTCAAGGGCTCCCACGCATACCCCGGGGTGATCATCACCACCTGCACCTCACTCACATCTCGGCACAGTGGAACGTGTAACCCGCCTGCAGTCTCATTCAACTACATTTGTGATCATGGGTTTATAAACAAAGAATACTCTCTCCATTAGAACGAGACATTTTGGTGAAGCCCAAAGCAAAACCATGAGAACTTATGCTCAAAAGAGTCGTGTTCATCTATCATCCACATCCTTATAAATGGTGGAGCGTGCTCCTTTGAAGACGTGTCTACAATGTTCTCGCTGACACACTGCTCGATATCTGACTCTAATACTATTCCTAATAGTCTAGGTCCACCGTTAACAAATATTATTTTCCTTAAGCAAGAAGGAAAGACAAAATGAAAAAAAAAAATATATATTTATATTCATGAAATCACATGGATGCAAATAGATAACAATAATCCATAAAGCATAAATATCTAATAATTTAAAAAACTTAGTTTTAATCAATAAAGCAATTACACGTGTTTACTTATAAATTTTCGAATAATTTAACTTTCTAGAAAATTAAATTCATAACGCTTTAATTTCCTATTTTATAAAATTATATAAAGTCACGTGAATTTATGCTTTATATTTTATATAAAGTCACGTGAATTTATGCTTTATATTGATTTTGATTTATACTTTGAAAGAATCTAATCATTTTTATGCTTATGGTGGGATTTATGAAACTCATGGGAACCTAGGGTTTATCTTATACCCTCTTAATTTATTTTTATTTGTAAAAAATAAATACAATTAATTTAATCCATATTACTTTACCAAAAAAAAAAAAAAAAAAAAAAAAAAAAAAAAAAAAAAAAAAAAAAAAAAAAAAAAAAAAAAAA
>NW_019268524.1:3154024-3172888 GCF_002738365.1 Cucurbita moschata
AAAAAAAAAAAAAAAAAAAAAAAAAAAAAAAAAAAAAAAAAAAAAAAAAATATATATATATATATATATATATATAATCAATTATTTGATTAAACAAAGTACTGATAAATTATGATGTCCCATATTGATTGGGGAGAAGAACAAAACACCATTTTGTAAGGGTGTGGAAATGTTCCCTTAGCAGACGCATTTTAAAGCCTTGAGGAGAAGCCCGAAAGTGAAAATCCAAAGAGAACAATATCTGCTAGCGGTAGATCTAGGGCGTTACAAATGGTATTAGAGCTAGACACCAGACTATGTGCTAGCAAAGAGGCTGTTCCCCAAACGGGGTAGACACAAGACGGTGTGCCAGTAAGGATGTTAGCCCCAAAGGGGGATGGATTTGGCGGGGGTGCCACATCGATTGGAGAAAGGAAAGAGTGTCAGTGAGGACGCTGGACCCGAAGAGAGGTGGATTGTGAATCAACGAGGAGGCTATTCTCCGAAGGGAGTAGATACGAGACGATGTGCCAGTAAGGATGCTGGCCCCAAAGGGGGATGAATTTGGCGGGAGTACCACATCGATTAGAGAAAGGAAAGAGTGTCAGCGAGGACACTGGGCCCGAAGGGGGGTGGATTGTGAATTGTGATGTCTCACATTAGTTGGAGATGAAAACAAAATACCTCTTGTTGTGGAAACCTTCCCCTAACAGACGCGAGTTTTAAAGCGTTGAGGGGAAGCCTACATAAATATTATATATATCTTTTAGAAATAACATTTTTATTAAATTAATGAATTACTTATTTACTAAAAGTATTAATCATTAGTTAATAATATATTTAAATATAACTAGTTAGTTAATTATGATTAGTTAATTTACGTTAATAAAATTAATTTTAAATAAGTATAACTCATTTATAATGAATTAATTATTTTTTTAGAATAGTTTTGATGAGCATAAAGCATAATTGATTTAATTAAAGATAATAACAATAATAATGAACTATATTTAATTAAAATTAATTATATACATTATATTATAATAATAATTTTATATATGTTATATAAATTATTATTTTTTGAACTTTATCATAATTATATAATATTTATAAATGTATCTCATTTAAAATAATTTACTCTACTACAACATTACAACATGTATAATTAATTTTTAATTGGACTATTTATCTATAATTAAAATTTTATATAATTTTATTTAAACTATTTTTAAAAAAATAATATTAAGATTAATTGGTAAAAATTAAATTCGTTAATTAACTATAATTAATTACATAAATATTATTTATTTATCTAATTATTACATATGTTATTTACGCCAAAGGAATTGCCCTTAATGGGCTTAAGCCCAAACAGTTCAATCCTACGGTTCATAATTCTTGAAATTTTGACTTCACCATCTCCGTCTTCTCCTTCCCAGTTCTGCAACTTTGTACTAAAACCCTAATTTCAGTCGACCTAGCTGAATTCAGTCATCATGGCCACATACGATTATGATGATTCACGGGCTAACTATGACGACCCCCGTCATGCGCCGGTGCCTTCTCCGGCTGGCCAAGATATTGGCTACGACCCTAATTTCGTTCCAGATTCCGTCAAATCATTTGTCGTTCATCTATACCGCCATATCCGTGAGAAGAATGTATACGAAACACATCAAATGTATGAAACTTCATTCCAGACGCTATCGGACCGCCTATTCAAGGATACTCCGTGGCCGTCAGTAGATGCTGTGGCTCATTTTGTTGATAATGATCATGTCTTCTGCTTGCTTTACCGTGAGATGTGGTTTCGCCATCTTTATGCGAGACTGTCACCAACTTTGAAGCAGAGGATTGACTCATGGGATAACTATTGTAGCCTATTTCAGGTGGTTTTGCACGGAGTCGTGAATATGCAATTGCCTAACCAGTGGCTATGGGATATGGTGGATGAGTTTGTTTATCAGTTCCAGAGCTTCTGCCAGTACCGGGCTAAGATGAAGAACAAGACCGAGCAGGAAATTTCGCTTCTGAGGCAGTACGATCAGGTTGCTACGATTCATTCGTTTATTCTTTTTTATATGAAAATATGCAGGCTGCACGTTACTCTGACTGCAATTAGACAAGGAAATGAACTCCAAAGGTTAAAAAACAGTATTAGTTCTTGGCCTTCTCATGGTTCTATCTGAATTAGCGTGTATTTAGTTTTATCAAATTCATAGTATATTGGTCTTGGATTTGAAGCCGTACCGTCCCCAAGGAGGTTAAAATAGCTGGAATAGCCTTGAAAACCTATGGTGTCTAGACTTCGAATGACAATCTTTTAACACTTATGAGATGTGGAAAGTGTTCTTTTGTTTTTCATATCTTCTAATGGAGTTTGTGTACACTAGGTCAGATATCTGTTCCAAATATGATAAACATGTTTGGGTGAATCTGCGCTTATCCTTCATACGCCCATGTTCTTGCAGTCAAGTTCTCTTAGTCTTAATGGTTTTTATGGTCTATCTATATCCAAGGCTCAGGAGCTTAACTTCAGTGGTTGATTATTTCCAGGCTTGGAATGTATATGGTGTGCTCAACTATTTGCAAGCATTTGTGGAGAAATCCTCAATCATTCATATTCTTGAGGAGGAGAAAGAAGGTCTTGAACAATTTACACTTACTGATGGGTATGACTATAGTGGTGGGAGTAGTAATGTTTTGAAGGTGTTGGGATATTTCAGCATGGTCGGATTGCTTCGGGTTCATTGCCTGTTAGGTGATTATCACACTGGTTTGAAGTGCTTACTCCCAATTGACATAACCCAGCAAGGTGTTTTCACTAGTGTAATTGGAAGCCATATTACAACTATATATCATTATGGGTTTGCCAACCTGATGTTGCGCAGGTATTATGTTGTATGGAGTCCATTAGATTCCTTTTCTCTTGTCTGGTGTTCTCTCTAGATGATTTATAATTATGATTTGGTTCTTGTTTAGGTGAATTGGCAGTCCTTTCTGTAACCCTCTTGCTTTTTGGGGATATCTCATCCCCCCTTTTGTATGATCCTTTCCTCAATATATATATTTTTTTCTTTTGTTTCTTATAAATATATAAAAGAAAATGGAAGTCAAGAAGAATTGAAATGCTTGCAAAGTTCAATGTTAAATCTTTCGTCTTTATAGGAATTTATAGGGTGCTGTATTTAGGGTCTTGGTCTTCGCTCTTCACTTCTCACTTAATGACAAGTTTGAAATAAATTTCATTTCCCCTTATTTTCAGGTACGTGGATGCCATTCATGAATTTAACAGAATTCTCTTGTATATTTATAAAACCAAGCAATATCATCAAAAATCTCCTCAGTATGAGCAGATTCTGAAGAAGAACGAGCAGATGTATGCTCTGTTGGCAATATGTGTTTCGCTTTGCCCACAAGTGAAGCTTATTGATGAAACTGTGAACTCTCAGTTGCGAGAAAAGTATGGTGAAAAGATGATGAGGATGCAGAGATATGATGAGGAAGCTTTTGCCATCTATGATGAACTTTTCTCATATGCTTGTCCGAAGTTCATCACTCCATCTGCTCCTAGTTTTGAGGAGCCTCTAGCAAACTACAACCAGGTAAGGTTTAGATCTTTATCATTAAAGCAGCATCTATTTTGGAAATGAATAGGAAGAGGAGAATGAGCGGACTAGACCATACAAAATAGTGAAATAAGGTGAATGAGTGGCCTGGACTTGCCCTGCTTAATGAGTCAAAATTATGAAGAGTAGATTGAGAGATTAAGGACAACAGTGTCTGGAATTGAGTTTTCTTTAGTTTTTGGATCAAACAATGTGCATTTTATCTACCGTCTCTTATCTTGCAAGTCCTTGTTCTAATATATTGAGTGATGACTAGGCTGTGATTAGGAGTGCCAATATTATCTTTGTTGCCTCATCAAGAACTTCTTGGTGGGTTTTCTTTTTTGGTTATTTGGGTATTGCTATCGTTGTTACCTATTGAATGAACTTTTGCCTAGTCGTATAGTTTTGTTGGCCTTATGCCGTGCAGTTCATTCTTTCACAAAGTAGTTTCCAAACAAAATGAATGAACAAACAAACATATAAACAGGTAGTCCGGGAGTATCCAGTTCAAACGACCTTTTCGCCTGACAGTTCCTTAAATTATAGGAATTCTACATTTCATAGTTCATCTGATTCTTTATCTATTCCACTAGAGTATCCTTCATAGTTTCTAAATAACGCCATTTCAAGAGGATTTTTAATATCTCTAAGTCTTAACATTTATTTTATTAAGAGCATCTTACTCTAGTTTTGTTTTGAGCAAATTGGAGTTATAGATTAAGGTTGATGACTTTGATTTCATCATTTCTTCACAAAATCTAGTCATGCATGTTTCCATGTCAAACCCTTTTTTGTGCGTGTCTGTGTTTGCATGTGTTGTCTCTCTCTTTCAGAGATTTTATTCACGTCTCCTTGCTTTTTTCCAGGATGCCTATAGGCTTCAATTGAAACTATTTCTTTTTGAAGTAAAGCAACAACAATTACTATCTGGCATCCGCACCTTCTTGAAAGTGTACTCCACCATCTCCCTTGGGCAGCTTGCCATTTACATGGAAATGGATGAATCGACTCTAAGGTTGGAAATAGAAGACTTTAGGATATATCTTCACATTTTTATGAGCTACTACATAGTTTTTAAGATTAATTAATTGGTGGTAATTGGTTTTGGTTATATTTACAGGACGATATTGTTGACATACAAGCATAAAACCCATGCTGTTGACAGTGTTGGAAAAATTATGTCCAATGCAGATGTGGATTTTTACATTGATGATGTACGTCTACTTTTCTTCTTTTACCACTACAAAATGTAACAGTCACTTGGAGTAGATATTGTCCTCTTTGAGCTTTTCCTTTCGGGCTTCCCCTCAAGGCTTTAAAACGCGTCTACTAGGGAAAGGTTTCCACACCCTTATAAAGGGTGTTTTGTGTTTCGTTCTCCTTTCCAACCAATGTGGGATATCACACGAAAGCATTTTGAATTCAGAATGTATATTACTTAGATGCTCCAAAAGAAGATTCATTTATGCAAGTATGTTAAAAAATTACTTAATCTCACTGCAGGACGTCATCCACGTTGTCGAATCGAAGCCTGTAAATCGCTATGGAGATTTCTTCTTGCGGCAAATTGTTAAAGTATGTAACATTTTCTTTTCATTTACATCTCTACACTTCATTATCTGGAGGAAATGATAATCATGTTCATGTTTCTCGTTCTTTCTGACAGCTCGAGGGGATGATTAATGATTTGGACAGAGTGAAACTGGACTGAGATCTCTGTAGTAATGTTTGGTTGACCTGGCCTTTTTGACGACGGCAGGTTTGAACTAGGGAACGGTTGCTCCATTTAAGGACCTGCCTTGTCCATTTTTCATCTTCACTCTGCACTTCTATTAGTGGTTGTAGATCAAATGTCACTCGGATATGAGAGTGTTGAAGGGCTGGTGCCTGAGTTTTTCCTTTTGGGTTTATGATTCTTGGCATTCATAATATATGTTATTAGCCTGATAGTATGAAATTTTGAGATGTTCAACTAAGGCCTCTTTCTGTTCTAGTTTTCCTTGTATCTAAAACTGCGTTTAATAACTGAGAACTTCATGGCCTGACATGGTGTTTGCAGTGCCTTCCTTGCCTTTGGTGGTTGCATTATCAAGAGACCATGTTTGTATACCAAGTGTGATGATAGTCGTGGAACTATCTGATAACCAATTTTAGGGTAGATATCTTCCACCAAAATATTAAAATATGATCTAAACATGAACATTTAACTAATTTGAAAAATGAAAAAAAGAAAAAGAAAAAAAGATCGAGGTGATTTATGTAATGGAGACAAAGAAAATGTCAATAACTATTTCTTTTTTATTTTTTAAAATTTTCGTTCGCGTTTTGGGTCATTTTTTTACAATAAATTTATCTTTACCAGGAACATAGAAGTCAATATGAGTGATTCCCTCTTGAATGAAGTAGTATTCGCAGATGAAAGAGTAGATGAGCTCTCTTTCAATTACATCGTGTTGGCAGATAGATAAAAGGTAGGTCTTCTCTTTTGCAGATAATATATTTGATCAATAATGAAGCTTTCTTTAATAGTGGGCTTTCTCTTTTTGTCGGTAGCATGCTTTCTTTAATAGTGATGTAATGAACGAGATGTTCTATTAGATTGCTGGCTATGCTCACTTTTGAGAAGACCTGCTCACTTTTGAGAAGACCATCCAGGTTAACTTGGCTTATGTTTTTCAAATATCGAAATATTTGAATATACATGTAAAAATAGATAAAAAAATATAAATAAAGTCACAGGTGAAAGAGTATTTATAGGCTTAATTGTAAAGAATATAAAATATATTATTTTAATCACCAAATTGATTCGAATTATAGCTTGCTCGCGCATCTGGGCTGACGTGGCATGGGGATGTCGAACGCTATAAATTAGTCGAACTTCGATTCTCTTGGCGCCCAATTCTCTTCAGTCACACACTATGATATGCCAATATCCGCGGGCTCGAGAATGATGTAAAAAGAGCTACTAGGTTTTTTCTCCGTCGTTGTCTTTCGATTTAACAATGGAGAAGCTCGGATTTCCAAGCGTGAAGAGGTTAAACCAGTTGAACTCACTGTCTGGTTTGGTACAAGGAACTGCGAAAACGTTCTCCTCTTCGCGTTCCGTTCCAGAACCTACCTCGTCGGGACGTTTTGTCAATTTGAAGATTGCTGCAGGTTCTAATCGGAAAGTTTAGCATTAATCGTTCTTTTGTAAGAAATGAAACTTTATGTTGATCGTGTTGTCCATATTATGCAGAGAGGATGATGAACGATCAGGCTTCTTTGAAGACTGATCTGGATATGGCGGTATGAAGCTCTGTTCTCTATGTGTGGCGCGCTTCATTAAACTGTATATGGTCATTGAAATTGATCGATAAGACCAAAACCTTCTCCTCTTTAATTTCAATGCACGTGTAGTCTGTGTTATTTTCTGTAGTTCAGTTCATTAGGTCTGAATTAATTTGTCTCGGCACAGTTACGCGTTTTCCTATGATCATTCTTCGGAGTACTTGATTTCTAAGTTGGAAAAGTTTACAGAATGCGAAATTGAGGAAATCAGTCGAGCACACACGTGCTTTAGAGGATAAACTGCAGAATGCCTTGAATGAAAATGCCAAGCTCAAGGTGAAGCAGAAAGAAGACGAGAAGTTGTGGAAGGGATTGGAATCGAAATTCTTGTCGGCTAAGACACTGGGTGATAAGCTCACCGAAACATTACAGATTTTAGCCAGTCAGGTTCAGGATGGTAGTTATCAATCTGATGCTCAAAATTTAACCCTTCCGTTTTTTTGTTAGTAATAGTTCATCTCGAGTATGACTTAGTATTTAATCATTGCGTTAATTATTTCTTATAGCTGAGAAAGACAAGGAGGTTTTAGAAACCAAATTATCTGCAAGTTCTGCTGCTGTTGATGGGTTAACCCAAAGAATGCAGGACTTGTGTATAAAAGTAGAGTCTGCAGAAGAAACAATAAGAAATCGTAAGTTCTTAAATCTAGTAACTTGACTTCTTGCAATATTTCGTTGGTTATTTTCACAATGTACCATACAATTCTCTTTTCTATCATGGTAACTTTTGGAATGCAACTTGTTATCTAATGCTTTTGAACTTTGAACACAGGTGAGAAGGAGCTGGCGAAGCTCAAAATTGAGAAAGAGGAGAATTGTAAATTGTACAGAGAAGAACAGCAGAGAACTGCAAATCTGATTGAGGAAAAAGGTAACTATAAAGATTATGGCTAAAAATTGCAGAATGTTCATAAAACAATGCATGCTTAGTAATTTGGGATGACAATCTTTCTATCGTAATATGGAAGATTTCATTTTGGGAATGATGACAAAGAAGTGTAGTCCGACAATAGCCAAGTCTCATTTTTCCATTTGCTTATCAATGTAGATATGTTTTAATATGCAATGCTTTAATTTTACCAATTCTTAGTTGCAATGCATATATATGAATTTATGAATGTTTATGTTTTACAAACAAAAGAACAAGCTCATGATGATCTAAAAATTGAGAAAAGTAAAATTATAATCTTGCAGCATTTTGTAATTTTATTCTCATAAAGGTGGACTACCACGATACTTTCTTGCAGACTCTATGATCAAGAGACTTGAAGAAACAGTTGTGGAGAACAGGTTGATCATAGAGGGACTGAACTCTAAACTGGATGAGGCACAATTAGAGTCAAACTCGAAAGAAGAAAAAATTATTAGTTTGATAGCCTCACGAGATGACTTGCAGAAGGAAAAGAGTGATTTGGAAATGCATAATGATGAGATTCATAAGAAATTAGATGCGTCACTCTTGGAGATCAAAAACCTTGAATATCTCGTCCCTTTTTTGATTGATCAGCTGGTTGAATTTGATCGTCATAACTCAACTTTTGTAGAGAAATTTAATCAGCTAACCCATCTAAATGACTCTTGCTTTAAGCTGGCCAAATTGGAAAGGGATTTTGCTTCGGAGCTGGCCCAAAAGAAATTCAACAAGCTCCATGACAAATTTATGTGTATAACATCAGAAAAAAATGCCCTCAAATTGATAAATGTCGAGTCACAACAAAAGGTTGATGAACTTCAGAAAATCCAGGAATCACTAATGGCACAGCATTCAGAAGAATCTCGTTTAGCAGGAGGGAGAATTCAAAAGTTGGAGTCTGAAGTAGAAACTCTTGTTTCTGAAAAAACTGAGACAGAATCATTGGTTTCCAAGTTAGAGGAGAAAATTGGCACTTTGTCAGAAAGTTCAAGATCATCTGAGAGTAAAATGGTCTACACCTTTCTCAACAGATTTAAATAATTTGATGTCAAGACTGCTGTTCTACTAATTTTCAGTTATATTTCCTTGCAGCAAGATTTGTTAAAGAAGATTTCTGCACTAGAAATTGAGAATCAATGTAATGCAGAAAAATTGGAGAAAGAGTTGCACGATAAAGCAGAAGAGATAGATACTTTGATGAAGGAGAGCAAAAATTATAAACAACGTGCAGAAATGCTTGAGGTAGAAGGAGATCAACTTCGCAATGTTTTGAAGGAAAAGGAAGAGTTTATTCTTTTGTCTATGGAGCGTGAGAAGAAGCTAGAAGAAGAAACTAAAGAGGTTTTGTAAATTACCCTGTTACCATTGTTCATTTTCATGACAAATTCTCGTGATTAGCTTTTGATTGAACTTAACTTGAAGTCTAAGTTCTCATCTATTACAGAACCAAGCTCTACTGTTTTCTGCTGAAGTGAAGCTTTCCGATGCTAAAAGACAGTATGATTCAATGCTGGAGAGTAAACAGATGGAGCTATCAAGACATTTGAAAGATATATCCCATAGAAATGATCAGGTATTATTGGTTACCTTTTTTTCTCGTAAATTCGCTTCATGCGGTTAGATTACCTTTATTTAGGCTGACAGCAGTGAAACTATTAGGCTATCAATGACATCCGGAATAAGTATGAAATGGAGAAATTGGAGATTGTTAACAAGGAAAAGGAAAAGGTTCACTCTTAGTACTCATATTTTGCTTCATATTAAAATATCAAACTTCTTGCTTATTCATTTGAGCATACAGGCAGATCAAGTTTTACAAGAGATGGAAAGAAATTGTGAACAAAACCTAGCAGAAGTGAAAGAAGAATCTAGGCAATGCCTGATTCGCATTAAGGAAGAACATGCTGCTCTGGTAACATTTACAAAGAAATGAGCTGAACTTATCTTCCTAATCAAGATAATCATAGTTGATATGGCCCATCTGATTAGATTCACAATCTTTTCTTTGTTCCTTTTTTCCCCATGTGTTCTAACTTCTGCCAAAACTTATATTCTAGATTATGGATGACATGCATCAGATTTCTTTCTGTTCCATGTTAAAATATTAGCATCTTGTACCTCCATTTTGGCAACTTATGAGGGAAGTCAACTTGTAGTTATGTAGTAATTGTAATTCATTAAACAATTTCAGAAGCTTCTTATCAGTGCGTAATTTTACTGACTGTTATATGTATCTATGTTTATTTGTGGATTAAATATTGAGATTGAGTCTCTCTGAGTACTGTCCTTTTATATTCTACACCTTGATTTTGTAGTTGAGTCAAATTCAGCAAGAGCATACCAGAAATGAACAAATGTGTAAAGCCAAACACAATGAAGAGTTGCAGCGTGCTCAACTTCATGCTGAGAACGAATTGAAAGAGGTTATATATATTCATATTCAATTTTTGGTTTCTGTCAGCCCTTGCACCATTAATTAATAGCTCAGTAATTTATGATGTTCCAGAAATTGACGTCACTGAGAAGTGAACATGAGGCTCAGATGAAAGCTTTGAGATGTCAAAACGAAGATGAATGTAGGAAGCTTCAAGAGGAATTGGATCTCCAAAAAACCAAAGTACTAACAATCTCAGGTACAAGTATCAAGTATTGTGCTCATGTCTTAATCCACTCATATATATGTCATAGGAAGACAGGCAGAGAGCTTTGTTGCAATTGCAATGGAAAGTGATGGGTGACAAGCTACAAGAGGACCAAGAAGTGAATTCAAAGAAGGTAATCTCCTAACCCATGTGCAAGTGTTCACATGCACGTGATACTACCAATCAGCCTCTTCTATCTTCTATGTGCCGTTGATCAATTTCAAACCTTTTATATTATTATGTACAGTACATGAAACTAATTCTTGTTGGTTATTTTTCTCCATTCTCAAAATTTAATATTGTTATAAGAAGCATCCTGGTTCTATATAGAACTTCATTGGATAATACGGAGGTTTGTCTTACATTTTGGTCCTTATATTCTTACCTTCGAGCGAGTCAACTTACCATCAACCATTGTCAATATTGAACCCCCTCAATTATGTTTTTTTTTTCTCTTGCTCTTTTTAATTTTTTTAAAATTTTGTATGCATACTATTTTATTTCCTGATATTAAAGACGTAAATTCAAACTCGAAATCTCTAGATTACTCCCATACTTAGTATTATTGAGGTTACAATTAGTACTTCATTTCCGTCTCTATTTTAGCCTATCCTTCATAATTTATAAACTTGTCATGGTGCAGGACTACTCCATGTCATCAATCAAGATGAGAGGTTCTGGTGGTTCCAGAAAAAGCAAGCGTGCTCTGATTAGAACAGAAAATGATGAGGTGCGAGTGACAACTGATAGATAAATTGCAGAAAAGAAGTCTGTTTGTCAGCTACATTTTGAATTCTTTTGTACCTTACATCTTCTCACAGGAATCACCTAACCTGCAAGCAGCTCAAACACCAGTATCACAGTTGTTGAAGTCCGTGGAGGACATAAACACAGGAAGTATTGCAAATATCCCGAAGCACCATAAGAAGGTCAGTTGTATATTAAAATGATGCGCACTTCACATTATCTAAACTGTAGAGATTAGTGCATATAACCATTAATATCTTGATAGGAGATCAAGGAAATTATGTGAAGTTACAAGTTTTTCCATGTAGTTTTACACTCGCCTTCCGCCTGCATATTGAAACTTAATTAACGGCTGGTCAGGTTACTCGTCATGAATATGAAGTTGAAACTACAAATGGAAGGACGATCACTAAAAGAAGAAAAACAAAAAGTACAGTTCTGTTTGAGGTATGAACCAATAGGACCGTGCCAATGTAGAGAAACTGGATTATCTCATAATTATTACTCGATAGTAAAATTTTTTCCTCATGTTTATCAGGACCCGAGAAAACATAACAAAACTCCAAGAAGAAATACCCCCCGAGGTCCTGTCAAGGTAAAAGAAAAGGCTTATATCCATATCCTATTGGGCATTTTTCTGCTTCTTGATTTGTGTACTGCATTTGGCATTGGTTGCTGATATATATATATATATATATATACACACACACGTATGTATGTATATATGTATGTACGTACGTACGTACGTCTGTATTTTCAATGATGGTTTTATGAAATAGGAAATATTAGAAGAAGATTTTTCTAATTTTTAATTTTGTTTTATGCTGTAACGTCTAAATATTGTATAATTATGCATAACTTGTTTAAACCCAACTCTCCAAGTAGACAATCAAGGGTGGGGATCAATCACAGCCTTCAAACATTGGTGATTTGTTTACGGAAGGGTCATTGAATCCCTATGCAGATGATCCTTATGCATTTGATTAGAGGTATATTCAACCATATCCCATAGTTTCAAATTTCTTTCAAAGAAAATTTAATGCATTTTTCTTCTTACTTGTGCAGTGTAGAATCTTCAGCCTTCGATGTTCATTTGGCTGTCTTTATTATCCAAAACAAATTCTTACCTAAAAAACTTACTCTGCACGTCAAGATGTTCTCAAACCCTAAAAAAGAATAAAAACTACAAGAACGAACTCTCCCTTCAGGTACTTCATCCATTGAAAATGAACATATAGCTCGGATGGTGGTGGGAATTGAAGAGAGAGATGAGAAGGTGAGCATTCATTGTTTCTCTCACAACTTGGTCCATTATTCAATAGGGCAGAGGGATAGATATAAGATGACTTTGTTGCCTGCTTATTTCATTCAACTCTTCTTTGTGTGCTTTTATAATGAACATATTTTTCTTGTCCAATTCAATGTTATGTACCTCACGGTGGTTGTTTACAGGGACCGACACGGACTTGAATGTTTCTCATCTCTGGAAACAGTCCTCTATTGGTAGCTTAGGGTGGTCCCTTCAAAAATTGCAACTTTTAGGCTTTTACTGTGAATCATGTATTTTACTTCACTTGGTTTTCCACTGAACTGTAAACTAATTGTGTTTGTCACAAATGGATTAGGACATAGAAAAATGTTATCCATAAATTTGTGTTTGACATAACCGAACACACTCTTTCTACTTCACTTTGCTCCATAAATTTGAGAGTGGAGTTGGTAGTTAGTGTCGCAGTCTAACAATAGAGCTTTGAATCAAATTTGTTTAATCAAAGACTTATATAAATTAAAAAATTTTAAAAAAATTTAAACTACCTTGAGTATAGATTAAATTACAAATTTGGTATTCATAGTTTGAAAAAAAGTTACAATTTGGTTACTTTAGTTTTAAGAGTTAGAATTTCAAATCTCGTAAACAATGGTTATAGTTTGATAAAACCCTTATAAATATTCTTATTCTATTGACTATTTATGAAAATTTTAACGAACATAACAAGACTAATTCTAACCTTTAAAATTATATAGACGAAATTTTGACTTTTGGTACAAATTTATAATTTAATTGTGAATATATCATAAACTAATTTTAATAATTCACCGGAATGTAAGTTAAAACTTTATATTTTTTTTTAGGTTAGTTCAAATTTATATGGTATTAAAAAAATTAATTATTATTTTTTTAATTATTTAAAAGGATTTAATATATATATATATATATATATATTTGAACATATAATCAATCAAAACATTGGTAGCCTCTTTTAAAACATATGTTTAAATTTTCTCGCAAGCACTTATAATATACTATATTCTTTTAAAATTTATGTTTCTAAATTTGTTTAATTATTTATTTAAACACTATATTCTTTTAGAAATAATTGTGTTTTAAAAAAAATTGCCAAAGTATATATAACCTTTTCCGCTGTGAAATATCAGAAACTTTTACTTTTAATCGAAGCAATTCGTTTTTTTTTTTAAAAAAAAAAAATTATTTATTAACTAATTGGTGTTTCTGAGTTTGTTATTCCCTCAATAAAAAAAAATTAAAAAAAAATGAAACAGCAATTGGTTTGAAGCCCTTCTCCTCCACAATGTATTGAAGTTTTTCTTTGATCCTTGAAATGAATGGACGATTTCCATTGAACAGTGACCAAGAAAATTCTGAAGTCATTGAAATTTAAGACTCCACGGAGCTCATCCAAGAATTCGCACATTCGAACCTATACTACAACTACAAATAAAAATGGAAGCCGATAAATCCAGTAATGTACTTCGTGAACTGGTTAGGGTTGTTCCAAGCAAATTCAAAGTTCAGATAGATTTGAAGGCGATAAAAAGGAAGAAGCTCGAAAGAGAAATAACCAGCAAGAGCTGAAGAACAAATTCCATCAAACCGCAGAGCTTGATCCTCTTATTCCTCCGACGCTCCATAGCCAACTCGATCTTCAAATCTCCAACGACTTTCCTCAGCCTCTCTTTCTCCTGAAAGGTAATCGACATTTTAATTTCTCAAAATCGCTTATGTTGATTACTAATCCAAATCAAATAAACCAGTGCGCGATCACAAGCACAGTTACTGTTCATAAATTTTCATCGAGAACCTTCGCTTGTTCGTCGACAGATGCTCTGAGGTTGCGATTCTGGAAGGATTTGAACGAAGAAATCAGAAACGCTGCTTTCGCACATCGAAATGCAGTTTTGGATCTCATTGCTTCATCTCTGGATTCCGCCTCGACTCCCTCCATGATCTTCTCAGAGTGAACGCCGGTTGAGCAGGAAATCCAGGTAACTTCTCGTAACGCTACCCGTAATTAGGAAGAATTCATGTCGTGCTGCACAAGTTTATCTATTTATTAGAATTAACCACCAAGCATGTATATATATAATTTTTTTTTAAACAAAGTAAAAATGAAAATTAAAAAATTAAGAGAACAACGACCTTAATCTAACATAATTGGAGTTAAATTAAAAATTTAAGTCATTAATCTGATTTCTAAGTTGGATGTGTCACTGTCATGTACGAACAGATGCACAACTATTCTTCAACTAAGTTTCCAAGATTTTGGTATAGAAAAACCATAAACATGTTCATCCCCATTCATATTACAATCACTTTGATGAAGCTTCGTATTAATACATACACAATAACAAAATTAAATATCTTTTACTTTTATATATATATATATATGAATGAAAAAAAGAAAGTCCGTGTGAATGGTTAGATATAATATTTGGAGTATATATTATTTATAGAATATATCTTGATATTCTCAATTTATATTTTTATCGGTTGGTATTAGATGCTACCTTATATTCTATTTAAACCTTAATGAGAACACACTTTCGATTTTAATTCTATTTCTATTTCTCATTCTTAACCTAAATATTTTTGTCTTTATCATTTGTTTTAATCTTTATTTCTATGAAAATTTTCATTTATTTTTGTGAAGATCTTTATATCGGAATGAAGATTTCTGTAAATATGTAAATATGCGGGGATTGAGATATGGTGCGTGTGTTTTTTTTTTTCATTTTCTTAATATATATATATTTTTAAAAAAAATTAATAGATAATTTTCATTTTTCAATATAATTTTTACCGAAGAAATTAAAAATATCTTAATAAATCAAATAATAATTTAAATATAATATAATTTCTACGTCCATATTATTTTTAAAAATTTTAAATTTATAGATTAGGACATATTTTCCAATATAGGGGAGGAAGAAGAATATAATCTCCCTTCTCAGTCTTGTTTGTTAATGAAGAGAAATCTCTCTCCACTACGTATTTTTTTTCTTAGTATTGTTTAGTTCAGAGAAATCTCTCTCCACTCCCTATTTTATTCTCAGTATTGTTTAGTTAATGAAGAGAAATCTCTCTCTACTTCCTATTTTATTCTCAGTCTTGTTTAGTTAATGAGGAGAAATCTCTCTCCACTTCCTATTTTATTCTCGGTCTTGGTGTAGTTAATGAGGAAAAATCTCTATCCACTCTCTATTTTATTCTCAGTGTTGTTTAATTAATGAAGAGAAATCTCTCTCCCCTTCCTATTTTATTCTGTCTTGTTTAGTTAATGAGGAGAAATCTCCCTCCACTTCCTATTTTATTCTCTGTCTTGTTTAGTTAACGAGGAGAAATCTCTCTCTACTTCCTATTTTATTCTCGGTAGTGTTCATCCTCCAAGGACTTTGTTCGTATATTTAGACATGTTTAATTTTGATAAGGTGTATTAATTATAAATAGGGTTTAATACGTAACATGTTAGAAAATATGAACTAAAAGAGAGAGAGAGAGAGTAAGGTCTCACACAACTGCAAACACATAGACATAAACATTTAATTATTTTTCATATATAATTACATATATTCCAAAACATAAAGTGAAGTCTGGTCCTACTCATAATTCACTAAATCAATAGCCACACACTTAGACTTTATTTTGAATAGGGTTTGGGAAACCTTTTAAGGACTGGGTTTGATTATTATTAGTAGAGCGAGAGGCTATAAACAAGGTTGTAGTTGGTGGGGTTTGCAGGTCTATTGGGTGTATGAATTTGCAGTTGGGGCATGTCGGTGAGGACTTCAATACCATTACCAATAAGTGACACTGCATGCAAACCCTCGCTATCATCTCTTGCTGCGGACACCCATGTCCTTGTTTCCATGCCCCATCGCTCTTCTTCTTTGATTCACCTCCATTTCTCATAGATTGGCTGTTGAGATTCAGCTCAAGGTCCAAGCTCAAGGGATCACCACCTGGGCTAGGCTCCAATTTGCTCCTTGGATCCATGGACGTTCTCTTTTGTGTCTTCGTGTTGTAGAAGTGTATCTTCCCTGACTGTACGTAAATAGAAAGTTGTGTTAGTGTGTAAGTAGAGAAAGCATATGTAACCGTCCAATCCCACATTCATTAGAGAGAGGTTTCTACACCCTTATAAGAAATGTTTCGTACCCCTTTCTAGTCAATGTGGGATTTCACAACCCGCCCTCTTTGGGAGCTCAATGTCCTCGATGGCACACTGCCTGATGTCTAGCTCTGATACTATTTGTAATAGCCTAAGCCCACCGCCAGCAGATATTGTATTCTTTGGAGCTTTCCCTCAAGGTTTTAAAACGCGTCCAGTCCACTAGAGAGAGATTTCCACACCCTTATAAGAAATGTTTCGTTCCTCTCTCCAACCAACGTGGGATCTCACAATCCGTCCTCTTTGGGAGCCCAACGTCCTCGATGGCACACTGCCCGATGTCTAACTCTGATACCATTTGTAACAGCTCAAACCCACCGCTAGTAGATATTGTAGGACTTCCCCTCAAAGTTTTAAAACATGTCTACTAGGGAGAGGTTCCGCACTCTTATAAGAAATGTTTCATTCCCCTCTCCAACCCAACGTGGGATCTCACATAATATTAGTGTACAAGTTTAGTACCTGAATGTCAAGACATCGTTGCCACTCTAAAGGTAACGGAGACTCGAGGTGGAGCTCGATATCAGCCGGAGAATTGAAGCTTCCTCCTGGTGGCTCTTCCCATTTTCTCTTC
Source organism: Cucurbita moschata (assembly GCF_002738365.1). Taxonomy (NCBI): domain Eukaryota; kingdom Viridiplantae; phylum Streptophyta; class Magnoliopsida; order Cucurbitales; family Cucurbitaceae; genus Cucurbita; species Cucurbita moschata. Next base: position 3,171,289 of record NW_019268524.1, read on the forward strand.
ATTTCTCTCTTCATCTCGAGAATTGAAGAGGGTGGAAAAAGGGTAGATATAATATGAAGGATGGGGTTGGATAATAGATATAAGTGCAAGGACGAATCTAGTTGGGGGCAGGGTTTGATGGTTGAAATAAAGCGCTCGTCCTGCCACTACCTATGCATGGCGTTGGCTTTCCAAAACTCAACTCCAAGCCTAGCACACCCCTTCCCCCAATTAATGAAGCAACCCAGCCAACATCCAAATATAGAATCACAAGCTCTTAAATCCGATTAACATAGCTGAAAAATGGTTACTGGGAGTTCGTATGTATTTATGAAGGCGGTGAGGAGGGGGGGGAAGAGGAAGGTGGGTATGTTGAATGGCAGCCATTAATGGGGGGAAGCTCTTGGATGGCCGCTATGTGATCCTTTTAATATACTAAGCTCTCAACATCCATATGTGTTAAAAGCACTTATAACTGGAAACAAACGCCCAAATCTTGGTGAAATGATGTTGTTTACACAAAAGGGTAAGCTTAATTCTGTTTTGGTTGCAAAAGGGATGTTATGTATGTGAGGTCATTTAATGCATAGATGGAAAAGGGGATTGGTTTGAAGTAAGCCTACCTGCCTTCATTAACTCATCATGAATTCACTTAAATGATAAAGGGATGGCCATGGGAAGACGGTTGCTTTATTGCTCCACCTGATCTTGCTTCCTCTACCCAACCTAAGCTCTCACCTTGGATTTGTATTGGTTGAATGGCCCTTTCATTGAAGTCCCACGGTTTCAGTGACACAACTTACTCAGCTCTGCTTTTAAACATCTACTTCCCAAGTTGCAGAGAACCCCATTTATATGCAAATGCCCGGGTTTTAATTGTTCGGGATTGTTAGAAAGTACTTTCGTATGGCTAATTGAGGAATCGATCATGAATTTATAAGTAAGGAATAGATCTTCGTTGTTACGAAATTTTTGGAAAAATTAAAGCAAAACTATGAGATTTATGCTCAAAGTGAACGTGGATCATCTATCGAGATGAGCACTTGTATTGCATTGTTGAACCGGAATTATGTGGGTTAGAGTTAGAGATTGAATTCAAATGGAGTGATTAACATGAATGAGAAAGGGCTAAGCTTGAAATATGAACTATTTCATGTACTTAGTTAGAATTTGTTAAGTAAACCATTTTAGAAGTGTTGTGATGTTTAAGATTGGTTGGGGAGGAGAACAAAAAATTATTTATAAGCGTGTGGAAATCTTCTTATAGCAGATGCGTTTTTAGCATTGAGGGGAAGCCCGAAAGGGAAAGCCCAAAGAGGAAAACATCTGTTAGCGATGGGTTTGGGTCGTTACAAATGGGATCAAAGCTAGATACCGGACGATGTGCCAGCCTTCTTGTTGTTCCTCGAAGAAGGGTAGATATGAGGCGTTGACCAGAGCCAGACACCGGACGATGTGCTAACTTCTTGTTGTTCCCTTCTTGTTGTTCCCCGAAGAGGGGTAGACATGAGACGGTGTGCCAGCGAGAATGCTGACTTGCTTGTGATGTCCATCCGTAGGATATGCTTGAATTATGTTTTTTTTTTTTTTTTTTTTGTGTGAAGTTTTAAATTATTAATTT
>NW_019268524.1:3173193-3180391 GCF_002738365.1 Cucurbita moschata
TTTTTTTTTTTTTTTTTTTGTGTGAAGTTTTAAATTATTAATTTTTGGAAATATATATATAATATATTATGTTATTTAGAATAACGATAGGTTGTTGAAAAACAAAATTTTGGCGCGAAATTTAACAACATTAAAGAGAATTTATTTATAAACGAAAATTATAGTGTGAAAAGAAAAATTAATATAATTTTCTGGTAGTACTAGAAATGATTTTCATGCCATTTCAACTCCAATCATTGCAACTTTAAGCTTGATGCTTCAATGGCGGCAATCGATGCCAAGCACATGTTCGCCTTCGTGCCATTTTCCTTCTCGATTCTGTTTCTTCAGACGCTACTTAATCAAGTTCAGTTCAACCCTATCCCTTCGTCTCTAAACTCTCGCTTCAACGATTCCAGCTTCTTCGGCTGCTTCTTTGAAAGCTAGGATCGAGCCATCGGTTTGTATTCTCTGTTCTCTTGCTTCCTCAATCAATGAAGTTATAGGATTGAATCTGTCGTTGGTAACTCCTCTGCTTGGTGTTTGAGAGAATCGCAAAGAACGGAGAGGATGAATCCTGCAGAATAAATGCTGAATGAAATGGCCAATGGTGTGTATTGCACCGTTATATATGTTTTTGAGTGATTTAACCATGTCAATTCCAAATTTCTTTCGGAAGGTATAGCCCGGCGTTACAAAACCTTATCGGGAAACTCTTCTAGGTTTGAGATCGTTGTTTTCTGGTTGTGAGTGAAAATATAGTTTAAAATTGTTCTATGTTTATTTGATCAACTCCTTATGGATTCCTGATGGATAGTGAGATGTTAAGAATACATTGATAAGATTAAATTTCTCTTGTGACAATCAAGTGTATGTTAGAAACTGTACTGTACCTAGGTTTGTTTTTCTTACTTATTATATTGCGTCTTCGTAATTGATGTATCTTTACTTAAATGCTTTGATACAGGGAGTCCATTGGTGGATATCAATTGGAATGTGGCACATGTGTACATAGTCTTTCACTGGCAGTGACTCATTTTGACTTGACGATAGGCAGGGGAACTAACAAGGGCGAATCCATGCCTGCTGTCACGGAGATTTTTAGGTATTTCAATTTTCTCATCAGTTATTTATTATGAACAGAGGCTTATTAGCATGCTACTTAGATCTTACTTTCAAATGCAAAAGACTTGATTGTGACAAGAGAAATTAGTTCTGGTACGGATTCCACGTGATAGGTCTTTGTGCTTTACATTTGAAGGAGTTCTTGTTTAAAACTAGAAACTTCGTATGTACACAAGGGACACCATTGCTACAATAAAATTGACCGCAAATCCAATATACACAAGAACATATGGATGTACCTACCAGAGCCTTATAGAGATCTGGAATAGTTTCAGAATTGTTCTAATTTTTCTATGTTGGAATTAGAATTATACTGGCCTAGCTAGCTTTAGTAGTATTAAGTAAAATGAAATTATTGGTGTTTGGTTTTTTTTTTTTTTTTTTTTTTTTTTTTTTTTTTTTTTTTTTTTTTTTTTTTGATACCTCTCCCTTGCAGCCTCCCTCCTCTTTGTTTCTCATCTCAAATTTATTAGCTTTTCACTGTATCAGGACTAGATTGGTGCCTTTATGAGAGGGGCTGGCGTAGAGGTTTGTCAGTATTGCTTGGTTTTCCTGGCCGAAAAGGAGGTGATGCCAGTTCTTATATCTCTCTTCAATATGGAACTTTTTGTTTAATGTCAGCAGATAAGTATAGGCTCGATATTAAAAACTGGATCAGTCGATTAATACCAATGCAAAGTCCGAGAGATGTCCTAGTGCTTTGTCTTAGAATGTTTCATTACATGTAGGGGGAGGGAATTCAAATTTACACCCTACGAAGGAAGGCCCTAGTGTTGAAACTTTTTATTCAATATGTGGTTATGTTGCCAATGCTAAGCACATGATGTTTTCATTGCAGTTTGAGTTGATAAAAGATTTCAGGCACCAGTCTTAGGTGGAAACGTAATTGATGCAAGTTGTGAAAGTGGAATGTTTTCAGGAATCGTGCTGCTGCCAAGAGTGAGTTATTTTCCTCTATTGTTGCTTTGGGCTACTCGGAGAACATGTTAAAGCAGTTATATGAATCATTAAACAAGAGGAAAACTTCCCTCAGAGAAAAAGTATTTGTGTTATCTAAACATGACCTTGTAGATGTCTGTCTAGGAGGTCCAGGTCCAAGTTGTGATTCTTGTGATTCATGTCAGCCTAAGGACGGGTTTCTTTCATGTCATTTTTTGTTATTCAACTCATGTCATTTTGAGTTTAGTTATTCCAGCCTTGTCCAGCACTTAACTTTGTGTTATTGAGAACAAGAAGATAAGAGGGTACGCTAGAAGGAGGGGTTGAACCTCCGACCTTGTGGTTAACAGCCACACGCTCTAACCAACTGAGCTATTCCAGCCCGTTAGTGGTGCTTAATGTATTTCAGCACTTAACTTTGTGTTATCTCAAGTTGTGATTCATGTCATTTTTAGGCACTTTAAACCGAAGTTATTCCAGGTGATGGATAGTTTAGGACTGTTTTCTTTCATGCCATTCTTAGGCACATTCAATAAGTTATTCTATGGTTTACAAAATGTTAGGAGGGGTTGAACCTCCAACCTTGTGGTTAACAGCCACACGCTTTAAGCAACTGAGCTATTTCAGCCTCTTTTTGGTGCTTAATGAATTTCAGCACTTAGCTTTGTGTTATCTCAAGTTGTGATTCATGTCATTTTTAGGCGCTGGGGATGAACGACCTTGGGGTTAATAGCCTCTTATCGGTGCTAAATGTATTTCAGCACTTAACTTTGTGTTATCTTTCATTTTGTACATGCTCTAACCAACTAAGCTATTTCAACCTCTTTTTGGTGCTTATGTATTCTAGCACTTAACTTTGTGTTATCTCACGTTGTGATTCATATCATTTTTAAGCACATTCAATAAGTTATTCCATGGTTTACAAAATGTTAGAAGGGCCCGCTAGAACGAGGGGTTGAACCTCCAACCTTGTGGTTAACAACCACACGCTCTAACCACACTTAACTTTGTGTTATCTCAAGTTGTGATTCATGTCATTTTTAGGCACATTCAATAAGTTATTCCATGGTTTACAAAATGTTAAAAGGGCCCGCTAGAACGAGGGGTTGAACCTCCAACCTTGTGGTTAACAACCACACGCTCTAACCAACTAAGCTATTCTAACCTCTTTTTGGTGCTTAATGTATTCCAGCACTTAACTTTGTGTTATCTCACATTGTGATTCATATCATTTTTAGGCACTTTAAATCGAAGTTATATTTCACGGGATAGTTTAGGACTGTTTTATTTCCTGTCATTTTTAGGCACTTTTAATGAGTTATTCCATGGTTTACAAAATGTTAAGATGGGTCTCTAGGAGGGGTTGATGAATTATTCCATGGTTTACAAAATGTTAAGATGGGTGGGTCGCTAGAAGGAGTTGAACCTCCAACCTTGTGGTTAATAGCCACATGCTCTAACCAACGGAGCTATTCCAACCTGTTTTTAGTGTTTAATGTATTTCAGCACTTAACTTTGTGTTATCTCAAGTTGTGATTCATGTCATTCACATTCAATATGTTATTCCATGGTTTACAAAATGTTAAAAGAGCCCGCTAGAAGGAGGGGTTGAACCTCCAACCTTGTGGTTAACAGCCACACGCTCTAACCAACTGAGCTATTCCAGCCTCTTTTTGGTGCCTAATGTATTCTAGCACTTAACTTTGTGTTATCTAACGTTGTGATTCATATCATTTTTAGGCACTTTAAACCGAAGTTATATTCCAGGTTTTAAATGGGATAGTTTAGTGTTTTCTTTCCTGTCATTTTTAGACACTTTAAACCGAAGTTATATTCGATGTGATGGGATAGTTTAGGACTGTTTTCTTTCTTGTCATTTTTTCGAGGTGATGGGATAGTTTAGGACTGTTTTCTTTCTTGTCATTTTTTTGAGGTGATGGGAACCGAAGTTATATTCGATGTGATGGGATAGTTTAGGATATATTCGAGGTGATGGGATAGTTTAGGACTGTTTTCTTTCTTGTCATTTTTTCGAGGTGATGGGAACCGAAGTTATATTCGATGTGATGGGATAGTTTAGGATATATTCCAGGTGATGGGATAGTTTAGGACTGTTTTCTTTCTTGTCATTTTTTCGAGGTGATGAGATAGTTTAGGATATATTCCAGTGGGATAGTTTAGGACTGTTTTCTTTCTTATCATTTTTTCGAGGTGATGGGATATTAGGACTGTTTTCTTTCTTGTCATTTTTAGGACTGTTTTCTTTCTTGTCATTTTTTCGAGGTGATGGGATAGTTTAGGATATATTTGAGGTGATGGGATAGTTTAGGATATATTCTAGTGGGATAGTTTAGGACTGTTTTCTTTCTTGTCATTTTTAGGCACTTTAAAGGCACTTTAAACTAAAGTTATATTCCAGGTGACTGTTTGGCACTTTAAACCAAAGTTATATTCCAGGTGACTGTTTTGGCACTTTAAACCAAAGTTATATTCCAGGTGACTGTTTGGCACTTTAAACCAAAGTTATATTCCAGGTGACTGTTTGGCACTTTAAACCAAAGTTATATTCCAGGTGACTGTTTGGCACTTTAAACCAAAGTTATATTCCAGGTGACTGTTTTGGCACTTTAAACCAAAGTTATATTCCAGGTGACTGTTTTCTTCTGGGATAGTTTAGGACTGTTTTCTTTCCTGTCATTTTTAGGCACTTTTAATGAGTTATTCCATGGTTTACAAAATATTAAGTAAGATGGGTCCCTAGAAGGAGGGGTTGAACCCCGACCTTGTGGTTAACAGCCACACGCTCTAGGACTGTTTTCTTTCCTGTCATTTTTAGGCACTTTTAATGAGTTATTCCATGGTTTACAAAATATTAAGTAAGATTGTGGTTAACAGCCACACGCTCCACACGCTCTAGGACTGTTTTCTTTCCTGTCATTTTTAGGCACTTTTAATGAGTTATTCCATGGTTTACAAAATATTAAGTAAGATTGTGGTTAACAGCCACACGCTCTAGGACTGTTTTCTTTCCTGTCATTTTTAGGCACTTTTAATGAGTTATTCCATGGTTTACAAAATATTAAGTAAGATTGTGGTTAACAGCCACACGCTCTAGGACTGTTTTCTTTCCTGTCATTTTTAGGCACTTTTAATGAGTTATTCCATGGTTTACAAAATATTAAGTAAGATTGTGGTTAACAGCCACACGCCCTAGGACTGTTTTCTTTCCTGTCATTTTTAGGCACTTTTAATGAGTTATTCCATGGTTTACAAAATATTAAGTAATTTTTAGGCACTTTTAATGAGTTATTCCATGGTTTACAAAATATTAAGTAAGATGGGTCCCTAGAAGGAGGGGTTGAACCCCGACCTTGTGGTTACTTTGTGTTATCTCAAGCTGTGATTCATGTCATTTTTAGGCACTTTAAACCGAAGTTAGGTGATGGATAGTCAATAAGTTACTCCATGGTTTACAAAATGTTAAAAGAGCCCGCTAGAAGGAGGGGTTGAACCTCCGACCTTGTGGTTAACAGCCACACGCTCTAACCAACTGAGCTATTCTAGCCTCTTTTTGGTGCTTAATGTATTCTAGCACTTAACTTTGTGTTATCTCAAACCTTGGTGCTTAATGTATTCTAGCACTTAACTTTGTGTTATCTCAAACCAAAGTTATATTCCAGGTGATGGGATGGATAGTTTGGGACTGTTTTCCAGGTGATTGGATAGTTTAGGATTGTGTTTTCCAGGTGATTGGATAGTTTAGGATTGTTTTATTTCCTTCCTGTCATTTTTAGGCACTTTTAATATTTCCTTCCTGTCATTTTTAGGCACTTTTAATATTTCCTTCCTGTCATTTTTAGGCACTTTTAATATTTCCTTCCTGTCATTTTTAGGCACTTTTAATATTTCCTTCCTGTCATTTTTAGGCACTTTTAATATTTCCTTCCTGTCATTTTTAGGCACTTTTAATATTTCCTTCCTGTCATTTTTAGGCACTTTTAATATTTCCTTCCTGTCATTTTTAGGCACTTTTAATATTTCCTTCCTGTCATTTTTAGGCACTTTTAATATTTCCTTCCTGTCATTTTTAGGCACTTTTAATATTTCCTTCCTGTCATTTTTAGGCACTTTTAATATTTCCTTCCTGTCATTTTTAGGCACTTTTAATATTTCCTTCCTGTCATTTTTAGGCACTTTTAATATTTCCTTCCTGTCATTTTTAGGCACTTTTAATATTTCCTTCCTGTCATTTTTAGGCACTTTTAATATTTCCTTCCTGTCATTTTTAGGCACTTTTAATATTTCCTTCCTGTCATTTTTAGGCACTTTTAATATTTCCTTCCTGTCATTTTTAGGCACTTTTAATGAGTTATTCCATTGTTTTATTTCCTTCCTGTCATTTTTAGGCACTTTTAATGAGTTATTCCATGGTTTAACACTAATGTTAAGATGAGTCACTAGAAGGAGGGGTTGAACCTTTCATGTCATTCACATTCAATAAGTTATTCCATGGTTTACAAAATGTTACAAGAGCCCGCTAGAAGGAGGGGTTGAACCTCCAACCTTGTGGTTAACAGCCACACGCTCTAACCAACTGAGCTATTCCAGCCTCTTTTTGATGCTTAATGTATTCTAGCACTTAACTTTGTGTTATCTCACGTTGTGATTCATATCATTTTTAGGCACTAAATGGGATAGTTTAGTGTTTTCTTTCCTGTCATTTTTAGGCACTTTAAACCGAAGTTATATTCGAGGTGATGGGATAGTTTAGGATATATTCTAGGTGATGGGATAGGATAGTTTAGGACTGTTTTCTTTCCTGTCATTTTTAGGCACTTTAAACCGAAGTTATATTCGAGGTGATGGGATAGTTTAGGATATATTCTAGGTGATGGGATAGGATAGTTTAGGACTGTTTTCTTTCTTGTCATTTTTAGGCACTTTAAACCAAAGTTATATTTCAGGTGATTTAGGATATATTCCAGGTGATGGGATAGGATAGTTTAGGACTGTTTTCTTTCTTGTCATTTTTAGGCACTTTAAACCAAAGTTATATTTCAGGTGATTTAGGATATATTCCAGGTGATGGGATAGGATAGTTTAGGACTGTTTTCTTTCTTGTCATTTTTAGGCACTTTAAACCAAAGTTATATTT
>NW_019268524.1:3180489-3310030 GCF_002738365.1 Cucurbita moschata
TGTTTTCTTTCCTGTCATTTTTAGGCACTTTAAACCGAAGTTATATTCGAGGTGATGGGATAGTTTAGGATATATTCTAGGTGATGGGATAGGATAGTTTAGGACTGTTTTCTTTCTTGTCATTTTTAGGCACTTTAAACCAAAGTTATATTTCAGGTGATTTAGGATATATTCCAGGTGATGGGATAGGATAGTTTAGGACTGTTTTCTTTCTTGTCATTTTTAGGCACTTTAAACCAAAGTTATATTTTAGGACTGTTTTCTTTCTTGTCATTTTTAGGCACTTTAAACCAAAGTTATATTTCAGGTGATTGGATAGTTTAGGACTGTTTTATTTCCTTCCTGTCATTTTTGGTTTACTAAAATAATATAATAATATTTTAGGCACTTTTAATGAGTTATTCCATGGTTTAGGCACTTTTAATGAGTTATTCCATGGTTTACAAAATATTAAGTAAGATGGGTCCTTCCATGGCACTTTTAATGAGTAACAGCCACACGCTCTAACCAACTGAGCTGGCTATTCCAGCCTGTTTTTGGTGCTTAATGTATTTCAGCAGTTAACTTTGTGTTATCTCAAGCTGTGATTCATGTCATGTTTAGGCACTTTAAACCGAAGTTAGGTGATGGATAGTTTAGGACTGTTTTTCATGTCATTCAATAAGTTATTTCATGGTTTACAAAATGTTAAAAGAGCCCGCTAGAAGGAGGGGTTGAACCTCTGACCTTGTGGTTAACAGCCACACGCTCTAACCAACTAAGCTATTCCAGCCTCTCTTTGGTGCTTAATGTATTCTAGCACTTAACTTGGTGTTATCTCACGTTGTGAATTTTTTAGGCACTTTAAAACGAAGTTATATTCCAGGTTGAACCTCCGACCTTGTGGTTAACAGCCACACGCTCTAACCAACTGAGCTATTCCAGCCTGTTTTTGGTGCTTAATGTATTTCAATACTTAACTTTGTGTTATCCTGTTTTTGGTGCTTAATGTATTTCAATACTTAACTTTGTGTTATCTCAAGTTGAATCTTAAGAGAGGTTGAACCTCTGACCTTGTGGTTAACAGCCACATGCTCTAACCAATTGAGCTATTCCAACCTCTTTTTGGTACTTAATGTATTTTAGCACTTAACTTTTTGTTATCTCAAGTTGTGATTCATGTCATTTTTAGGCCCTTTAAAACCAATTAAGAGGGCTCGTTAGAAAGAGGAGTGACTGTTTTCTTTCATGTCATTTTCAGACACTTTCAATGAGTTATTCCATGGTTTACAAATGAAAAACAATTTGACACCAATTAAGAGGGCTCGCTAGAAGGAGGGGTCGACCTTGTGGTTAACAGCCACACGCTCTAACCAATTGAGCTATTCCAACCTCTTTTTGGTACTTAAATGTATTTCAGCATTTAACTTTGTGTTATCTCAAGTTGTGATTCATGTCATTTTTAGGCACTTTAAACGGTAGTTATTCCAAGTGATGGATAGTTTAGTTTAGAACTGTCTTCTTACATGTCATTTTCAGACACTTTCAATGAGTTATTCCATGGTTTACAAAAATGAAAAACAATTTGATGACAATTAAGAGGGCACCCTAGAAGGAGGGGCTTTGTGTTATCTCTATTCCAGGTGATGGATAGCCTAGGTAGGACGGTTCTCTTTCATGTCATTTTTAGGCACTTTCAATTTTGATAACATTAAGAGGGCAACACTCGTAGGAGGGGGTTGAACCTCCAACCTTGTGGTTAAGGGTCTCACACTCTAATTAACTGAACTATTCCTGCTTTTGGCCAGTGCTAAATGTATTTTAACCCTTTGTATTTTCTCTATTGGACTATGTTATGAAACATTGCAACATATAGATATATGATTATGCTATGAAATAGTACCACTTGCTTTCTTTGAAAACAAAATAATAAACAAATTGATAATATTGATAAAAAAAAAATTAAAAAAAAAATTAGCAAAAAAACATTTAGCAAACATCAAAGGAGAGTTTGAAAGTCTAACCAACTGAGCTATTCTTGTTTTTCCTTCAATTTTATCCAAGAAATTTTAAAATCTAAAATAAAAAAGTTTATCCGAATTCTGATTTCAGATATGAAATTATCCAGTGTGATTATGGTGGACATCTTTCAAAACAAGTTTCTTTCTTTCTTCTTTATTTATTTATTTATTATTATTATTATGACCCTCTTCACATATTTCTAGAAAGATCAATGGAAGGGGTAGGCATAGCACATTTTGACCAAATTTTTTGGTCTACCGTCCTAACGTTATCTAGCTAGCCTATTTTGATGCATCATGCTGTCCAAATCATCATTCTTTAATACATTTAACAATTAAGAAACTATATAGATACAAATCAAAATTCTATAAACTAAATATGTGGCTCTAACCTTACCTAGATTCATGCATACGAGTAATAGAAATAAGCACACAAATTTATAACTTTAAAATGAAAATAAATCTCTATAATAAACAGAAATTAATATTCGTACACGTGTGTGGTGGGGACAAAAATCAAAATCAAAATCAAAATCAAAATCAAAATCAAAATCAAAACAAGTATTTTAGAGGGAAGGAGAGGGGAAAATGTCTGTCTTTACCTGTAACTCCTGGTAAGAATTCCTCTCAGCACCGTCCCCATAACAGTCCCAGTCAAGTCCTCTTGTAGATCAAGAAGTGGCTCATCTGGTTTTGTAAAGAACCTGTGCATATTCTGAAACAAGAACAGACCTGCAAATTTTTACTCCATAAAGTAGGGATCAGAAACCCGTTCATTTTTTGGTTAAAAGAAGAGATTGTTAGGTCTAAGGACGCTGTAAAATTAATTATTTAGTAATACATAACAAATTATAGACTCCTTGCCAACCAAATAAGAAGAGTATGTGCTACACCAATGCGAGGAACCGAGTTTGATTTAGCTGTACACATTGGGTTGAACGCAAGCTTGTGAATACAGCTGAGGCCTATATGACAATCTACAAACTCTGCAGAAGGAAGGCGCACCCCATGTTCCTAAAGAGCATCCTCATAATCTGTCACTAAGATATACATTAAAAAGAATATTTCATCTTCTGTTTTGAGTTTCAGAGAACTCCAAATCAAACTATAATGCTTCCTGACTGTCAAAGATTGAAACCAATACGTGGAATGGAGTTGCTTTTAAGCTACACCAACAGAGTACATCCTCTTGGCAGGCTATGGTTTCACAAACGTCGAAAATGTCAACTGGCGATAAAGGGCTGTCTTTTCATCATCGTCATCATCATCAAAATCTAGATCGTCCTCTTCTTCATAATCCATCATATCTATGACTTTTCTATCTCTAGCATATAGCTTGTCTGATTCTTCTAACTGAACTTGAGAGTATCCCGGACCTGAAGTTGGCCTTTCAGATTGTATTTGCTGCATCTCTGATTCTATTAAAACTTCCATACGTGCTCGTTCTCTATCTCTTGGATAGGTGCAGTAGAGAAAAGTGTAGATAAAACAACAAAGAGCCAATGGAATTCCTATTGCTGTGTATAATGCCCAGGCTAATGACGCTGCATTCCCCCTATCTGTGGCAATCTCTTCAGATTCACTAGATCCCTTCTGGACAGGCTTATAACCATAGACATGCTGAGCAAGAATTCCAACAACAGGAGGGGCAAATGATGACAAAATAGACTCAAAAGATCGATCTAAAGCATAGACGCTAGTTCGAGATTTCTCAGGAACTATCTCTGCGAAAATGGGACTGACAAAAAAAAAACAAATTATAATTTGAAGTTAATAAAGTATCTCTGCTCCATTCGTACATGAATCCTGACTAATGTACAAGTCAACAAATTCTATTGTTAAACATTTTATGCTTGATGTGCTTTTTTTAGATATCTTTAAAAAATAACCAATATTCTATCCTGGTAATTGAGAATATTTGTTTAATCCATCACACTTAAATGGTGTGTGAAAGTTCTCTATTTATAATTAAATAAATTACAAGGATATGGAAATAATAATAAATGGAAAGATACCTATGGTAAGAAAGACAAATATATCTCTATCAAATCTTTACGAAATATCTTCCAAATATATCTCTACCAGATCTAGGCATCAGTCTCCATATCCTAACAATCTCCCACTTGGAGATTGATCTCATTGCCTTATAATAAAATATCAAATATGATATATATGGTAAACTATGATTTAGTACTAAATATCCTTAACACTAATGAGTGTTATTATCGTTTAGGTTGTGTTCATTATATCACAACACATTGGTCCTTCCAGATCCTAGGCAAGACCAGACAGCTTAAGTGCCAAACTTACCAAAAAGGGTTATTTTTAGCTTTGGTGAAAGCCTATTATTCGAAGGAAGCATTACTTATCAATCAATTTTCCAAGGAAAACTAGATATTAGCCTTTTGATTACTATGTAAATGCCCCACCAGAGCACTACTCTTCCTCATAGACTGATGTAGATGAGGGAAAATATGCACTTACTTATTTGTAGCTGGTGCATTCCAAGAAATGAAAAACCCCACAATGATCAAGACTAGTCCATGGACAACTGCTGTAGATGGGCCGTCAGGCAAGAGGAGCAGAAGAACTGCAGCTAGAGGAATGCCTGATGCTGAGCTAATCTGTGCCAGAATAATCCTCCCAGAATTTGGGAAACGTGTGGAAAGGATATCTCCCATTTTACCTCCAAACAAGCCTCCAAGAGAGTTTCCAATCACAAACATGCCCATTAGAAAAGCCGTCGTCTCATGGGAGAAGCCCTTGAGTTCCAACCACATTGTTGCAAATGACAAGGCTGACCAAGGAAATGAACCTGTGATACCCTGCGCTACTATGATCTGGAAGGATGGAATCTTTATAACTGACTTGGATTCCCGTACCAAGTCCTTCACTTCAGACCAAAAGGAATTACTGGGTGGAGCATGATTACCAGTTTTAATGCCGTCGTCTGAAAAATGTGGATCATGTGCAAAGAAACGGACTAGTATGCCAACAACAACACTGATTAGTCCAACAATATGAAATGCAATTCTCCAACCGGGGATTCCCATAAATGTTCTTGGAGCTAATACTATTGAACACAACCCGCCAATAATGGAGCCTAGGTTGCCTGTTGTTTGAAGCCATCCAAAAGCCACACCACGGTTATTGTCATCTGTTGAATCTGCAACAAGGGACTGGATGGCAGGTGCAACTAATGCAAGGCCTATCCCATTCAATGCTCTTGAAACAGCGACCTGTTGGGTGAAATCTGAATGACTTATAATCAGCTAATATTTAATTCCAGCATAGATAAATCTGCCAGACATTAATATATTCACCGCTAAAAACTTCTTCTAAGAAATCCACTAGCTCAAGTTCTGTAGACTTGACACAATTTCTAAACACCAAATTTACTGTCTACAAGTCTGTGCAGGTTTTCCCTCTTCCAACAAATCATACAAATTTTTATGCTCTTAAAGTATATTAATCTTACATGTAAAAGGCCCCTATGCTGAGCCTTTCGCATTAATTTCTTAATTTCCCAAAGACAGTAAACTTCCGAATACTCAAGCTTCTAACAGGACATGTGTGTGTAAGAAACCGGTAAAGAGTGAACAAGTCCACGAATCACAAACTTTGAGGGATAAAGTAGTTAATGACTATATATATATATATATATATATATAGATATGTGTGTGTATATATATATATCCAGACTCTGGTTCTTCATGATCTTACATTATCCCTTGCCATATGCTTTCAAGCAATTGCCATCGTATTTTCATGATGAACGCATGATGCAATTTACTGAGAAAATAATACTTCCAACAAGAATTGAGCAAAGATCACGCCTCACTTTAAACTGTCAAGGCTACACAAATATGTTCGTGGATTCAACCAGGAAAAAAAAGCAGAAGTATGCCAGTTTCAAATCTTCATATGAAGTCTACTCAATAATTTTTCACAGATTTTCTACAGTAAATGGACAACGTATAGCATTAATTGATATGCCTAATTCCCTTTACTCATTCCAGAACTGTTTAATGATTACTTACCTTTCGAACTTTCCCATTTTGATGACTACATTCGATATTATATACGAATATGGAAGAAAAACAACTTCTATATCAATCGATTCATTCAATTGCCCTACATTTTCATTCGTCATTATACGCACACGATTAAAAATAATAATATCGAACAATGAAGACACAATCAAGCGAAGAGGAGGAAAGAAAATTAGCGAGACCAAAACAACGACGAGGAATGTAGCATTATTTAGGATTACGAAACGATGAAATAAGAAACAGTTCAGGAGTTAAAAGTGGAATTGGATGAACCTGAAGGAAAGTAGAGGAAAATGCGACAAGAAACGTAGCGGCAGCCCAGAGAAAAGCGCCGAGAGCAATCACATGAGCTCGGTTATGGCGCACGGCCAAGTACGCAGCCAAGGGATAACAAGAAGCCTGCACAATCGATCTGAAGAGAGTCAAGGAGCCGAGACCAGTCGGATCGGTGTGCAAGGCGGCACCGACCTCTTTGTAGACACCAGGTAACAGAGATTCATCGGCCCTCTCCATCACTCCAGCGAGGTTCACAAGAATCAGAGTCACCGTCTCCGGCTTCATCTTGATCCGTCGCCGCCTTGACTTGTCCTAATTTCCCAGTGCCACCCGCGTATTTAGGCTCTAATTTAGAGTTACACTCCCTTTTATATGCCAATCGGATCCCCTCCTAGAATTGCAGGTTGCAGTCAGAATCTTCTTTTTTTTAATATTCCTTTTCTCTCTCAAATTAATTGTTTATTCTTAAATTCGATTATTTTAATAAACTGTAAAGATCGATGTCCGAACAACATTTTAAACCATTTTCTTAAAAATAATAATAAATAAATAAACTTTATTTTAAAACTTAACTTATCAATACCGTGGATATTTCGGATACGATTTGGTTCATTTTTCTGAATCCGAATTGAATTGGTTCGGTTCGATTTTATATATATGTTTTTTTATTAATTTGTTTAATTTCTTTATTTTGTTATTTTAATTTCTTTTATATTGTTTTGTTATTGTTTTTTTTAAACATATTCTAAATTTTAATGTATTTATTATCTATTTGTTGTATTATTATTATTATTATTATTATTATTTATTTTTTTGGTCATAGTTTAAGACTCGGCCATGTATAAGTGCATATTTTAATTAAAACATTTATATATATATATATATATATTTTTTTTTTTTTTGTTATATACCATACCTTTACATTAATTATTTTTATTATTTATTTAATTTCATGATCTATCTTTTTATATATATATATATATATATATATATATTTTTTTTTTACGGGCCCATTTTCAAAAAAAATATCCAATCGTCTTAGTTAAGGTTAAACTATGTTAATATATTAGAATTTTCGATTTTTTTTTTGAATAATTATAAATTGATTTGTATTTATGTGCGAACTTTTAATATATTTTATTAACGATTGTATCCCAATAATTATTAATTATGAATTAATAAAACTTAACAACCCAACCCGAAAATAGAGGGTTGGGTTGAGTTACCCATCCAATCAATCTGAACTTTTGGGTTGGATAAAAAAAAATCCTCTAACCCAACCCAACTCGGACCATGTACACCCCTACGTATGAATAACGCTTGGGCCGGACCATAGGCCCACTACGGAAGTAGTTCACACCTGGCCCATTCTTACCGTCTACTTTGCTTTTGGGCTGGGCTGGGCTCTGGCTTCAGCTTGTTAAAGGCTGAAGAAGTCATTGCTGTACAAATCCAATTACCTAAAACTCAATTAATAACAAAAATACAAAATTCAATGTAATTAATATATTTTTTAAACCTCTTCGTTTATAGCTCCACAACATGTAAAACTACGTATTCAAACTTCGAACCTCTCGACCAATATAATCCATGTGTTTAACTGGTTAAACTATGTTTAAGTCGACAGTGACGTCTAATAGACAATCATGATTAAAGGGTCATGCTCAAAATTGAATAAACATAAACTCTCGTTCATTTCACGATCATTCATCCATCAATCTTACGAAAACGAAACGAATTGTTGTATTGAATTTGAACACCAGATCGTTCGATTAACGTATATAATTCGATATATAGGTAGGGTTAAAAGGAGTAGTGGGGAACATGAAGGGATTCACAAAACCATATGAGGCCTAGGGTTGAAACCCACGAAGGAGACCAGGATAATGTCTCATCAAACCCTTTATTCAAAAGAAAATTTCTTTTTAGCATCTAATTATTTGTTTGCCTCCTTACCCTTTATTGTAACCTGTCTCCATGTCTCCCCTTTTTTCAATCTCAATATCTAAATCTTATCGTATAATATATATATATATATATATATATATATATATATATATGAGATCTCACTTCGGTTAAAGAGGAGAACGAAGCCGTAATAGCCTAAGCTCATTATTTGTAGATATTGTCTGTTTTGGCTCATTATAAAGAATGCTTCATGATACCAACTTGTAACACCCGCTCGTCGACAACGTGATTCACAGGAGTTACTTCTGACGTAGAAAATAAATTCCGTCAACCCATCATAAGTTTTAAAATATTTTCATATACATCAAGTAAAACATTTAAAACTTAAAACAACCACGTAAATTTTAAACAACGAAAGCATAAATATACAAACAGACCCAGACATGGATTCTCAATAGTCTTGTCCTCGATTGGCCGCCATCATCTAAATCTAGAAAGAAAAGTTAAAATAATTTTGATGAGTAATTAAATTACCCAGTAATAGTTAACTTATTTTCATGATTTGTTTCTAAGTTTTATTCGCCATTGACTCCTAGTTTCTCATACTAGAGTCATATGTTCATTAATGATGTATCTCAGCTACCTCCAGCTTATGTTATTGACTCTCTCTATATGCCTATCTTGAATTTTCGGACTCATATGTAAGACTCGTTCTCAGTCAAATAAGGCCCATCTACTAACTCCAGCAGAGTTCCTAACCAACGCACTGTGTGCTAAGTCAGAGAGAATGATTTCTCCTGACCGTTGACCCTCTCCAATCAATGTAAGATCTCGTATAAACTTTGATTATTACAATACCTTTCCAAACTTCGCCGTCCATTAAGATGCCCAACGTTTCAAGTCGTACAATTCTTAATGACGATCGAGTTGTAATTGACCACAAAATAATAAATAAACCCTAAGGGAGTTGACAAATTGGATATGGGAGGAAATTTGGGCGGTGCCTACAAAAATAATTCATTATATATATATATATATCATTAAATGTATATAAAGAATTTTATATTTTTGTACGTATTTTTGAGGAGATATTGTTGAAAAGAGAGCGCGGGTAAGGAGAGGTGGAGGAGAGAGGGTGAAGTGTGTACATAATCATTATATATATACATATGGGTTTAGTCATTGGAATATTATATGTCGGAATCGGAATGAGTATTAATATATTAATCATAGCTATATAGAAATTTTATGTGTACGGACACACATCTAACCACCCTTCCATTTCAACTAACTTTTTATTTGGTTGTCCCTTTAACCTTGCAATCATACTACACCCGTTGCTGGTTGCCCCGAGTTGCCCCTGTTGGATAAAAGTCCCAGATCGACTAATTTAAAGAATGATCATGAGCTTATAATCAAAGAATAGTATATGAGACGTTTTGACACAATAACATACCATTGTGGAGAGTCGTGTTGTAACGACCCAGATCCACTAGTAGATATTGTCTTTTTTGGGCTTTCCCTTTTAGACTTCCCCTCGAAACCCAGATCACTAGTAGATATTGTCTTTTTTGGGCTTTCCCTTTTAGACTTCCCCTCGAAACCCAGATCCTTGTCCTCTTTGGCTTTCCCTTTCAGACTTCCGCGTACCTGTTAGGAATCACGACTCTCCACAATGGTATGATATTGTCCACTTTGGGCATAAACTCTCATGGCTTTGCTTTGGGCTTCCCCAAAAGGCCTCATACCAATGGAGATAGTATTCCTCACTTATAAACCCATGATCTTCCACTAAATTAACCAATGTGGGACACTCCCAATCCCAAGTAATCCTCACTTATAAACCCATGATCTTCCACTAAATTAACCAATGTGGGACACTCCCAATCCCAATAATCCTTCACTTATAAACCCATGATCTTCCACTAAATTAACCAATGTGGGACACTCCCAATCCCAATAATCCTCAACATATAAACCCATGATCTTCCACTAAATTAACCAATGTGGGACACTCCCAATCCCAATATTCCTCAACTTATAAACCCATGATCTTCCACTAAATTAACCAATGTGGGACACTCCCAATCCCAATAATCCTCAACAGTACCCAGATCCACAGCTTGTCATGATCTTCCACTAAATTAACCAATGTGGGACACTCCCAATCCCAATAATCCTCAACAGTACCCAGATCCACAGCTTGTCCTCTTTGGGCTTCTCTTTCAGGCTTTAACGCGTGTGTGCTAGGGGAAGGTTTTCACTCCCTTATAAAGCTTTCAGGCTTCCCCTCAAGGCTTTAAAGAGGAAGATTTTCACTCCCTTGTAAAGGGTGTTTTATTCTCCTCCTCAACCAATATGGGACATCACACGTGTTCATCTAAAAACTCCTATGGAACATTTCTTATAAGAGTGTGGGACGATTTTTGAAAAGTCAAGCCATATTGTGGTAACGTGAATCCACTAAAATACAGCAGCCACCATCGAACGATCGGCGAAAACCACTTGTTTTAGTCTTAACAAATTCATATTAATGTGATGATCAAAGCATCCCCTCCCATTAAGTTAAGGAAGATGAAGAAGAAAATAATTAATTAAGCAATTATGAAGATTATATAGTAATTATTGAATTTAATAATATTCCTTAGTAAACTGCCAAAAGGGGTTTATGATGGGTCTAGGTGAGGGTTGGTTGGGCGTTCTTCCTTTCCATCATCGCCTCCCCACCACCACCACCTCTACAATCATCATTAAAATCATCAGCATCACCATCATTGCCATTTTGATTACCTAAAAGGGAATATAAAAATTACCCTTTTTTTTTTTTTTTTTTTTTTAATCCGATGGGCAAATCCAAGATTCCACTGTTCTTTCACCCCTGCTAGTAGTGGTAGTAGCAACAATATTCCCCAATAATGTCTGCTGCAAATTATTCGATGAAGAAGAAGATCCTGTAAACTTTAACTTACAATTTGCTGTCGTTCCTATTGTTGTTGTTGCTGTTGTTGTTGCCGTGCTGTTGCTTCTCCAGGCTTCGTCGTTTTGCAGCGCGGACAGTAGCTCCTGGCTAGTACTGCTGCCATGGATATGCGGTGGTTCTAAATGGGTTCCTTCTGATAGTGACTGAAATGAAAATATCTCCGCCGGTTGAACCCTCGATGTATTTTGATCGTCGATGGTAACATTGTTGTTGTTGTTGAGTGATGAGAATAGTTGGACTTTGGAACGAGAAGGGTGGAAACCCGATCCTGATCCTGATCCACTGGCTTCTATATTGGTGGTGGTGGCTCGAACGGAGGCGAAGAGATCGAAGCGGCGGGAGAAGGAGGAGGAGGAGGAGGAGGAGGAGCCAGGGGCGGTGAAGGGTGGGGAGGGGATTCCGGTGAATTCTTGCACCATGGCTCGGAAATTTGTAGTGTCTGTGGTGAGAACGGTGGTGGGGGCACGGCGGGAAGCTCTAGTACGTTTCTTTGTAGTGGGTTTAGGATGTAAAGCAGTGGGTGATGGGTTTGTTGAGCGATTTGGGATTTGGGTGTGGTGGGTGGATCCCTCGGCGGCGGTTGGGGTTTTGAAGGTGGTGGTGGTGGTGGTGGTGGGTTCAGATCTTAACGAGGTGGGGTTTGGGCGGACGTCGTCGAGATTCAGGAAGGAATTTGAGGAATCCTGGTTGAAATTTGTGGGTTGTAAATTGAAATTGGAAGGAAAGTCATAGAGGTTTTGGAAGTTATGAGGGGAGAGATGAAAAGGTAACGGCTGATGAGAAGGAGGAGGAATGGTGGCGTTGAAGAAAAGTGGCGGCGGAGGAGGAGGAAAAAGATGAGGTTGTTGTTGTTGTTGGTGGTGGTGGTGGTTGTGGTGGTTGTGGTGGTGGTGATGAGAGTCGTAGTCGTCGTCGCCGCCACTTGAAGACTGCAAGCTTCCGCTACCAGAATCCATGTGTGTGTTGGGAAAATGTTTTAGCTGTGTTTGAGTTGGAACAAAAAAGAGGGTTTAGAGGTGAGGAAGATGGGTGGACGTGGACCCTCCATTTCAGAACAAACGGGTTGCTTGAGGTGGCTGGCAACGGGTCAAACTCAAACTCAATATGAAAGAGAGAGGAAATACCCATTTTATTCTGATTCCACACTTGATAGCTTAGACATTCACAAGAGATCACTAGATATAGAACTGCACCAATCAAATTAGGTTTAACTATGTAGTTTCTATAATTAAGCCCCTGAAAATAAAAACTTAAATCATTGATACCATGACTGTAGTTTGGATGTAGTTTCAGCTCATTTTCATATCTTATCAAACACAATCAAATAGGGTACAAAAAATTTTGTATCTTAGAGTGATTGTCAAGTGTGCAGATCTTATTAGAAACCACGACTCTCCCCAAAAGTGTATGATATTATTTACTTTGAGCATAAACTCTCGGGAGAAATGGAATTGTATTGTTTATTTATAAACTCGTTATCAACTGAAGTGGGATTGTTTACCCAACAATCTTCAACGGATCTATGAGCTAATCTACATTGAGCAGATGTATTATGTTACGAGATAGTTAGATTACGATAGTAGAATGTGGGTCGAGTGTGAAAGGGAGAAAAATGAAAAGAAAAGGAGGTTAGGGTGGAGAATAGAGGGATTTTAGAGATGGGCTACCAAGAAGAACAAAAGGGTATATGGCGCATTAATATGCGATGTAATTCAAAATGAAGCTCCCTTTGGTTTCCTGCGTTTACCAAAATTTCCATGAATAAAACACCATTTAATTGCCTCCACAAATCCCTCTTCCTCGTCCCTTTCTCAAACACTTTAAATATTTTGTTTTAAAATTTTCAAAAAATAAATTTACCATTATAAATAAATATAAATTTTTAAAAATATTTATCGTAAATATTTGATATTTAAATTTTAGGATGTTTTTGGATAAATAAGATCTTTTTTAAATAATTAAATAAAATGAGCACGCGACTCGACCCAACCCAACACCACTGCTTTGAACATATACTTAGGTAGAAGAAATATAAATATAAATATAAATGGGAAACCACTGACACGTCACAATTCAATTACATAAAATAGTAAGTCATAAGATATGATTACGTAGCTCTGACCTATTTATTTTAATATAAAAAGGAAACCCATTTTTAGCCGGAATTTCCCCCATGAATTAAGGGAAAACTCAAATTTTAATTTTAATTACATTTTATTAATTTGTTTTAAAAAAAAATAATCTTGGTCCAGTCAGCATTTGACTTAGTCAAAGGTCAGAAATAAGATGAAAAAGGTACCCAAAAAACCCTTTATTTTGTTCATTCTTCCATTAATGGATGGAACAAAGGAGGGGAGGTAAGGGGTACCCTACAAAAACCCTAAACTCTCCTGGGTTTGGAGCCCTAGATATGCCCTAATTTGAGGGGATACAGAGGTGGGGGCATAAATGTCTTTATGTATTTATTATTTTTGCTTGTTAAACACAGACATGTGCATTTGAAGTTGCTGGGAGACAAAGGGGCTCCATTTGTCCACTTTGCAATTTCATTACTCTTTCAACCCTTTCTTCATTTCCCCTTTTTTTCTTCTATTTTTTTTTTTTTTTTAGTTTCAAAAGCGGTTCTCATTAGATATGCACGCGCGGGTTTTTTTTAATTTGTACCGTGAAAGAATTCGAACATTTGATCTTTTAGTTGATGATATATGTCACGCCTAATTAGGTGCACACTTGTTAACGACATATTTGATCGAGTTATGAATAAAAAAGGGTCCCTGTTTCGAGATGGGTTTGAGCATATCCTCTTTCATACCCATATCCTGTATATCCAAAAAAAAATTAATTTTTGGGCGAACTCGTGAAAGCTTGTGAAGTTAGACTTGTTATTCATGTCAACATTCTCACTTTTGATATATGTGGGTGTTGTCACATAAAAATCTTTCTCGAGATCCAAGTCAGCACAGGAAAAGATCACTTTCTTCCTTGCGGCCGGGTTGGCTTGGAAACAAGCTACTTGTCGTCTATCTCACCTCTTTCTATGACGTATTCAATTCAATGAAACGAAATGTTAGATACATTTTTCAATGTAATCATGATTATGATCCAAATGGGTTTCAAAAAATATATATATATATATAATAATAATGAAGGGGTATATTTGACTTTTTACCCTTGTAACATTGAGCATTTAAGTGAGTGAGTGGAAGAATATAATATTAATATTGGGCCTTTTCCATTGGATTATGTGTTGTTGTGGGCCTTGCATCCATCGTGTCTGTTTCTTATGCCCATTTACCACTTGCCACAACGATAACAGGCCATTGCTGGCCTCGAGGCCCACTGGGCTGGGCCTTCATATTCTCTCTCCTCATCTTCCAATTATTGAAATTAAATAAATATTTAAATTCTCTTAATATATTGTCTAATTCAACGCCAAATCAGAATAAAAAAATAATTACAAGTAATTAACGAAAAATGTAAAAATTGATACATAACAGTTGAAGTTTTTAATTGATATATATATATATATATATATATATATATATATATATATATATATATATATGCAAAGTAAAGATCACATAATGAAAGAAAGTCAAAGGTAATTATAGCAAGAATTTATAGCAAGAATGAAATTAAGATGAAGAAATCACATGGGTAAGTCTTACCCCTATCCCAGATGGTTGACTTTTTTCGATGTCATTAATCGTCACGGAAGCCAAAACTGCATTGACAAAAGTTATCTCGATGCACTTTTTTGTATTACACCTATCAGTAGTACTTGTGATATTTGCAAACAACTACATCGGTATAATGTACTCTATAGACCTAGTTTCGTAATGTCAGCAAAAAGTCAAATTTGTCAACACCCAAATGTGCGATACTATTGACATCGAATAGCACAGTCAACTGATCCAACTTCTGTTAACGAGATTAGTTCCACCTAAAACTCCTTAATATATGAACTCGTGTACATTGAAGTATGCGAGGCGTCACTTGAATCTTGAATCCGATGAATATTGGGGTTTTATAGAAATATAGTCTAATTATATTATTACACCTACAAATGGGTACTATTTTATTTTATGGAGTTTGAATTAAATACCAAAATTTTAGATGGGTTTTTATTCCATCTATCCCTTTCACAATTTAATGCTATATTTTGATATAATAAGGTGAAAATTTGAGTAACGAGCTTCAAAGAAAGAAATATGCGCTCTAATTTTGTCGTTGAATTATACTATGAACTTTACAAAATACTAGTCACAACCCAACTTTACTTCTAAAAAGATTAAAAAAAAAAATTAATGTTTATAATCGATGTTATTGATATATAACAATTCATAAATGTTTGATATTTGAACTTTACAAAATTTTTAATTATTAACGTAACATATACCGTGAATAAGCAAAGTTTTTTAAAATAACTCGACAATCCACTTAATCTAACCCGAGAATAGAAGTCTAGGTTATATTATGAACTCTATTCAGAATCATCTTAAAGATGGAGGAGCTTTCTCCGGGTAGGGGTTGGCTATTGGACGGGGCCTGGGTTATCAAGGCTCAAAATGACAAAGACTTCTCATTGAGCGGGCCCAATGCTATCTTGAACAGTCAAGAGAACGAGCGTCGCGTTCCTACTTTCACTTTTTTCTTTCTAAAGAAGCCCGCTCTTGATCTGGGCGGGATCTATCAGTAGTGGCATTCTCCCTCGACTCGAGACCATTTTAGAATCATGGAATTCTCTTCCAAAGCTGCAGAACTAACGACTTTATTAGAAAGTTGAATTACCAACTTTTACACGAATTTGAAAGTGGATCAGATCGGTCGAGTGGCCTCAGTTGGAGATGGGATTGCACGTGTTTATGGATTGAAGGAGATTCAAACTGGAGAAATGGTGGAATTTGCCAGCGGTGTAAATAGTGATACCGCTTTCGCGTTCGAAATCTAAAATTTTAAATGGGTTTAAAAGATTTTTTCAACATAACTTAATTCAACTCGTCTAGACCAGATGATGGATTATCTTTTTACGACCGTTGCATTGTTGGAAGAGGAAAAGGGCAGAACATAAGATTTTGATATTTTGAGGTAAGAAGAGTGAGGGAGTGCCGACTGCCGACAGCCGACGTAGACGACACCGACAGCTTTTTTGGGGGACACAAAATCCACACTTTGTTACAATGTTTGTTTTTGGTGTATCATCATCATCCCTTCTCTTCTTCCCAAACAATCCAAATTAATACCCTAATTCAAATCAAAATCCGACCCAAAATTAATGGATCCCTTTAAATCTTATTGGGTCCCCTTTTCATCTTAATTATCAAACTCGTCTAATTAAAAAATCAAATCATTTTTTATTTAAGATCGTTGTCTTCCGTCTATGCCAATTCTAGCTCTAAACTACCTGTTTAGAAAGCCCGTTTTTACCGTGTTCACGACCCGACATATCTCCCAGCGATAGTAAAAACTCTCATGTTCTATTCTATAAAGAGCTGTATAGATCTATCAAGACTTACGAAAAATACTTTAAAATGTCTATAACTTTTTTTTTCTGTAGAATATTAAATTTTTTTTTTTGAAACTTTGTAACCCGTGCAAGTCAAATAGTAATAATCTTAATTATGTCTAAAAATTTAAAATTTTATAGACATTAATCAGGCTTAAAAAAATGGACAAAGAAAGGACAAATGGTTTGTCATCATTAATATTATGGTAATTCAGAAATTAAAGAGCTGATTGGTAACGCCTTGCTTTTCATTATCTTATTATATAAATGTGAAGAAGACATTATGATTATCACTTCTAATTAAAATTTTATATGATCATATAAAATTCATCAATCAACATCTTTTCAAATTAACATCTTTTCTTTATTCTAAATTTAAATTACAGAATTGAAACACAACCAACTGACACTGATTTCATTTTTTTTTTCTTTAAGACTTTACTAAATTGACTTATAATTAATATTATTATATATATAAATAAATCACAAATTTATTCAATTTTTAAAGTTCCCGGGTACTTTTGAAACTTGATATTAACAATTTTGTTCGTATATTAATGATAAGAGTGCTAGTATCAATGTCATTTTTGAAAGTTTTAAGGACATTTTTTTACCGATAATTATAAAACTTTTAAAAATTTAAGGATGTTTTTGAAATAATTCTAAAATTTCAAGGTTATTTATAGAACTTTATGAAAATTTAAGAGTATTTTTTTAAAATAAAATATTAACATTACTAGTATTTTTATAAAATCCTATAGAGCCCGGTGCCAATGAAGACATTGGGCCTCCAAAGGGAGGACTATGAAATCCCCCGTCAATTGCAAAAGAGAACAAATCATTTAAGAGTGTGAATTTATTAATAAAATACAAAGTTTACGAAAATTTATACGTCAACAAACAAACAAATTACAAAAGAATATTGTATTGGAGCAAACCCACACCTTTAAATAGACATACATACATATACATATACATGTACATATATATATATATATATATATATATATATATATATATATATACACGCGTGTGAATGCGTGTGTATGTATGGGGCGTTGACTAGGATTAGTTGTGTAATCTCCGACTAACAAAAATTAAGACAGAAAAATTCACACGCTTAATATCAAACCACAATTTAATAGTAATTGAAGAGCAATTGAACGCAAGTTAATTAATTAAATCTGCAAACATATTTTAATAAAATTTAAAAAATAAAAATAAAAAAGATTACTAAACCTTGATTAATTAACTAATAATCAACCAACTTAATCATACACATCTCCTTTTTAAATAAATAAATAAATCAGATGCTTTGTTTTTTATATGAATGAATCAGGGCCACCAAAAACCAAATTTGGTGCTGAAAATAAATAAATAAATAAATAAGGATTATTTTTTTTAATTTGTTTATACAGTAATATTTATACATGAATGGTAGGGACGCCATTATTTGTTTACGGATTAATTCGGCTCTGAGTTGAATCCCCTTTTAATTTATAAATTGGTAGCTTCGAACCCACTCCAGAACTGCCCATTTAATCTTTCTCTTTCGTTCATCAAAACCTTTAATTCTTTATTAATTACAAACCCTTTTCTGGGTTTTTGCTCGCCTCAGTTCATGTGTTCTTCCATCAACAACACTCTGTTCTGTATGTAATACCAACAATCTGCTTCTTTTACACTACAACAAAGGTATGATTCTTGCTGTTCTGACTCTGTTCTTCGTTCTCACTCTGTTCTTCGCTGCTCTGTTTTTCACTTTCTTTTTTCATTGACCCATTCACAGATTAAACTTGATCATGGAAAAAACAGCTGAGTTCTCTTTTTGTGGGTTTGTGAGATGGATTTTCCAGCGACGATGCAAGTGGTTTAAGAAATCCTCTGTTCATTCATTACCCACAAATACCTCTGAAAATTGCTCTGTTTCTGATGATGCCAAGATGCCATTGGAACAGGATCGAAGAACCCACCAAAAACCCACTTTGGATCAACCAAGACCTTCGATTTCTCACCAGAAGAATCAAAGTCGGAGGCCTTCCGATGCTGCAAGAATCTCGTTAAGTAATGGGTCAGTTTTGGGTAATTTGAAGCCAATTGGATCGGCGAACAACAGTCCAAGGAATCGACAAGAGATGAATTCAAGTCCAAAACTTGGAGGAAATGGCAATATGGGGAACATTATGAGGAGAAGTTCATGTGAATTAAAGCCGAATGTGTTGAAATCCATGGGAAATGAAGCTTACAAACAGGGGAAATACGAAGAAGCATTGGCTTTGTATAACAGAGCAATAGCATTAGATTCAGAGAATCCTGTTTATTATAGCAACAAAGGAGCTTCTTTGATTGCCTTGCATCGTTTCATGGAAGCCATTGAAGAATGCAAGAAGGCATTAAAGATTCAGCCATCATATCAAAGAGCCCATCACCGTTTAGCCACTACCTATCTCAGGTAACACAACAAATATCCATTTTCTCTTATGGGTTCAAAGCTTTATGCCATTTTGATTGCAGAATTGGGGAGCCTGAGAAAGCATTGGCTCACTTGGAACAATCAGGCCCTTACAGTGACATAAACGACATGAACAGAGCATGTGTTCTTCAGAGCTGTTTGAGTAAGTGTATTGAAGCAAGGAAGCTACAAGATTGGGACACTCTGTTAAAAGAGACCAAATGGACAATTTCCTCTGTTTCTAATTCAGCTTATAAGCTCTACGCTTTGCAAGCTGAGGCCTTGTTGAAGTTCCATAGATATCAAGAGGCTTATGCCATTTACCAAAAGGGTCAATCCCTCGAGCCAAATTTGCTAACCAAGTTATTTAGTGTAGCTGATAGTGCACTTATTTTATCCATTGAGGCACAAGTTTACACGACAATGGGCAGGTTAGAAGGTCAAATTTGATGTTGAAATTAAGAACAGGACTTCATTTCATTGAGGGTTATGTTGATATCTCACAGGTTTGAGGAAGCTGTGGCTGCAGCAGAACGATCAACAAGGCTTGATCCAACTAATATGGAGGCAAACAGAGTGGCAAAATGGGCTAAACTTGTTTCATCAGCTAGATTGAGAGGCAATCTACTCTTCAAGGAATCAAGATTTCCAGAAGCCTGTACTGCATATAGTGAAGGATTAGAACACGACCCGTATAATTCGATTTTGCTATGCAACCGAGCAGCATGTCGATCGAAGCTGGGACGGTACGAGAAAGCTGTTGAAGATTGCACTGCAGCTCTTATGACACAGCCATGTTACAGCAAAGCCAGACACCGCAGAGCTGATTGCAATGCAAAAGTAAGTAAAATTCTAAACCTTAAAAGAACAGAGCTTTAAGGTTGTTTGTTAAGATTTGGCTTAATTTTGAGACAAGATGGAGAGATGGGAAGCTTCAATTCAAGATTACGAGGTGTTGATAAGAGAGAGACCAGGAAATGAGGAAGTGGGGAGGGCTCTGTTTGAGGCGCAGCTTCAACTCAGGAAGCAACATGGGGAGGACGTAAAAGACTTGAAATTTGGGTGTAATTTGGTGTGTATTTCAAGTTATGAACGTTTTAGGCACTTTGTTACCTCTCCTGGTGAGTTACAATAAGAAGAGGAGTGATTTTGTTCCTATGAACTGAACTGTGTACGTTTAACCTAAGCAGTGGGTTGTGTTGGCAGGGATGTCGGTGGTTCTGTTTTGCAACAAAAGCTACCAGAAAGAGGGGCTAGAAGTGTTCGAGTCGGTTTACGAGCGGTTTCCGTGGCTAAACTTCCTAAAGGTGGATCAAAATGGTAGTTTTTGTTGAAATTTTTGGCTAAAATTTTGAGGTTAGAAGGCTAAAATGATGGATAATTGGGACATCAGGTGGAGGTAGAAGACCATCCTTATTTGGTGAAGTTGGAGGAGGTGAGGTCCATTCCAGCTTTCAAGATATACAGAAATGGGAGAATAGTGAAGGAGATTCCAGGCTCTAAACCCCATTCATTAGAGAGTTTAGTGAAGTTGTACAGCAGTTGAATTTGGAGCACAGGCTTAGAGAAAAACAGAGAAAAACAGAGAAAAACAGAGGAAAACAGAGAAAAACAGAGCATGTTTGGGTTGGCTTGTCCATTGGGCTTTTTAGACGACCTAGGTAGCTTCACAATGCTCATGGCCTTTTGTGCTTATGTACATAAGAATGAATTTGTTGGAACGCTCCCATGCATTTTTACATAATTTTTTTTTAAATATTTTTTAACAATAAAAACATAGGTCTACTCAAAGTCGTAAGACCATGTATGGGAGTTGACACTTATTTAGTGTCGGAAAAAGGTCAAGGAAGTTGGTGACATGATGACAGAAGAGTCAGTGATTGAAGCTCCAGTGAACGGTGGCGGTAACTGTAACGGTCCTAAGATAGTGAAATTCCTTGTTGGGTAAGTTTTGACCCGCACGAAAGGCACCCTTGATCGTAAAATATCGATTAACAACCGTACACATAAATGCTCTAATACCAATTGTTGTATCCCGAATGCTACAATACCAACTGTTGTAGTGGAAGCATAACCAAGATCGATTGTACTCACACACCTACAAACAGAAATTAAACAAAGAGACACAACAAAGTCTATGTTACAAAGTTTCTCTCAATTACTTCTAGACAAATACAAAATGACAATAACTCCACCTCTCCAATCAATACTGGACAATCAAACCACACCAATACTCGTATATAATATGAAAGATGAACCAAATAAACTCAATAAATTCATGAATCGAAGTGGAGAATGTATCCAAAGTATTTACGAAATCTTCATGAAAATTCTCGATAGAATTATGCTCGAGTTATTATCTAATTTGTGAATATATATATATATATTAAATTTTATAATTAGGGTAAAGATGGTCAAAATAGAATAATATATGGTATGGTTGCAAAAGTAGAGTGATGTTTTTGAATCTTTAAGCGATTCTTTTGCTCTTTCTTTGGAATAAGTTCCAATCTTGAATCACTTTTACATTATCATCTCATCTCTCTCGTCCTTTTAATACAATCGATTTTTAATTTTAGCTTCTTCACCCGTTTCAGAATAAGCTAGATTTGAAATCAATAACTTCAAGAGAAGCAAGCCCGAGATTGGTAAGTTGAGCACGAAACTCTCTATAAAGATAATTAACTAATATGAGACGACTTCATCTAATAATCCTTAACATTATCGAAATAAAACAAAAAAAAAAAGAAACAAATTTATTGTAATAGTTGTAATATTAGCAATTAAGGAAATAAAATAATTTAATTTCTAATTTAAGCCCACAAAATTTCCCATAAAAACAAAATTTAAAATTTAAAAAATTACAAAACTTAATTTACAAATATTTTTAACCCATTTGGTCAAAAAGCTTTGGTAAAAGTTAATTTTGGATTTGAAATGGTCGCACACACAATAGGGTAGAAGGACGAAAAACCGACCAAGTTCAACATAATCCGACGTGTCCACTAGTGGGCCCTCACACATCACACACTAACCGCTAACAGCCAATAACAACCTTACATTTTACTCTGTTTTTTCCCCCCCGCCGGAACCCTCGCCAAGAAAAACATTTATTTTTTCTCCTTCAATTATACATATACATATATATATATATATATATATATATATATATGTATATATGTTTGCCAAAAATAAGAAAAAAAAATCCCAGAAGCATGCATGCGTGGCTAGAATCTCAAGAACAGTTTCAGTGTCATCCTTAAAATAGCCAAATTTGTGGGTTCATTGCATCTACCCATTAATTTCTCTATTTTGTTTGCCTCTCTCACTCTATATATATATATATATAAACAAAATAAATAAAATTAATCTCTGGAGTAATTTTTTTGTTAAAAAAAAACAGTGACAGAAGAACAAGGATCTGTCAGAGACCAAACCAGAAACATTCTGGAACTTCAAGAGTGTTGAAGAAGAAGAAGAAGACAGGTGAGTCACATGAATCCTTTCTTTTTTCCTTTTCAGCTACATTGTAAGGGATGATCGTACTTTTTTTATATTCCTTTGCTGCGTTTTATGATCGTTGTTCTTCGGTTATGTCTTTGTTCGATAACTATTTGATTGGTTGGGAATGAGATGATTTTTTTAAGATTGATTGTGGGCCTTTGATGTCAGTGTCGAATAAAATAGTGGGTTATATCTCAATCAAAACTGACATGATCATGGTGGAGTCTTTCAATCCTACCAAACTCTTTAAGGCTCTCTGTGTTCATCACAAAAAACCATGAAGTGTATAAAACAATCAAACATGTCAAAGAATTTTAAGGTTGTTACAATTTGTTAACTTTAAGGAATTCAGGTGATAATTTGAGAGTTAAAATGAGGGGCGAAGAAGGGAATTCAGCTGAAGAGAATCTTGAAACAAAAGAGGGAACTCCATCTTCAGAGGATGAGAGATACATTCACAAAGTTTCAGTTCCACCAAAGCAGAAACTGTTCCAAGAAATCAAATCTGGAGTGAAAGAAACATTCTTCCCTGATGATCCTCTCCGTTCATTCAAGGATCAAACAAATCGCCGTAAATTTATCCTCGGAACCCGGGCCGTTTTCCCTATACTTGAATGGGGAAGAGATTACAATATCTCCAAGTTTAGAGGAGATGTCATTGCTGGACTCACCATTGCCAGTCTCTGCATTCCTCAGGTAACAGTTTCGATCAAGGAAGATACTAAAATGGCATGGTTTTAAGCATTAGGCTGCTTGCTAATCACTAGTTCTTGCAACATCAGGATATTGGGTATGCAAAGCTTGCAAATTTGCCTCCAGAGTATGGATTATGTGAGTGTTTATGCTGTTTATCAACACTCTGTTAAGGATTGTTCTTGTGAGACTAATCCCATCTGCCAAAATCTTGCAGATTCAAGTTTTGTTCCACCATTAATCTATGCACTTATGGGTAGCTCAAGAGATATAGCCATTGGTCCAGTGGCTGTTGTTTCTCTCTTGTTGGGGGCAATGCTTCAAGCCGAAATCGATTCGGCTACGAACGCAGAAGAATACAGACGGCTGATTTTTACAGCTACATTCTTTGCAGGGATCACACAAGCCACCTTAGGAGTTCTAAGGTGATATTGAATGTTTATGTTCCTATGAAATATCATATCCATGTTCATAAGTTCCAGTTCATTGAGTGTAAAATTTGAACTCTGGGATCAGGTTGGGATTCCTAATTGACTTCTTGTCCCATGCTGCTATTGTTGGCTTCATGGGGGGAGCTGCCATCACCATTGCTCTCCAACAACTCAAAGGCTTTCTTGGCATAAAGAATTTCACAAAGAAAACGGATATTATCTCGGTTATGCAGTCGGTATTCGGCACGATGCAACACGGAGTGAGTTCCCCGAAAATTTATCGGCTTCTGCTAATTCGAATACCGTTCTTACTGATAGTTTGTATACTTTATGACAGTGGAACTGGCAGACAATAGTGATTGCTGCAACCTTCTTATGCTTTCTTCTATTTGCAAAATTCACTGTAAAGCCCCTTACTTCCATCATCAATAGTAAAAAACTCATCCATTTTTCTACTGATGACCTTCTTATGATTGTTGTTATTGTTATGGAGCACAGGGGAAGAGGAACAAGAAGCTGTTCTGGGTGCCTGCTATTGCTCCACTCATATCTGTTGTTCTGTCTACCCTTTTGGTTTACCTTACTCGTGCTGATAAGCAAGGGGTTGCAATTGTAAGTATTTGAGTTGCTATTGTATGACCATCACGGGTGTTCTTAGACCACCAAGATTCACTCTTTTACTTCCCTTTTCTCATAACTTGTTAGGTGAAACACATAAAGAGAGGAATCAATCCCCCATCTGTGAAAGAATTGTATTTCTCAGGTCAATACCTTCTAAAAGGGCTTAAGATCGGTGTCGTGGCGGGTATGGTAGCATTGACGGTGAGCATACTCTAAAACTACTCTACTGTTGGAAGAAAGTTTAGCTTGTTAGGAACCACGACTCTCCTTAATGGTATGATGTTGTCCACTTTGAGCACAAGCTCTCATGGCTTTGTTTTTGGGCTTCCCCAAAAACTCACGATCATTCCCTAAATTAGCCAACGTGGGACTCCCTCCCAACAATCCTCAACAATCCACCTTTCGAATAAAGTACGCTATAGTCTCCCTTGAGGCCTATGGAGCCTTCGAACAACCTCCCATTAATCGAGGCTCGAATCCTTCTTTGGAGTCCTCGAACACCATTTGTTCAACACTTGAGTCAGTTTTAACTACACCTTCGAGGTTCACAACTTCTTTGTTCGACATTTGAGGATTCTATTGACATGGTTAAGTTAAGGGCATGACTCTGATACCATATTAGGAACCACGACTCTCCTCAATGGTATGATATTGTCCACTTTAAGCACAAGCTCTCATGACTTTACTTGTGGGCTTCCCTAAAAGGTCTCATGCCAATGAAGATGTATTCCTTACTTATAAACTCATGATCATTCCCTTAATGAGCCAACGTCGGACTCCCTCCTAACAATCCTCAACAATCCATCCTTCGAACAAAGTACACTATAGAGTCTCCCCTAAGGCCTATGGAGTCCTCGAACAGCCTCTCCCCTTAATCGAGGCTCGAATCCTTCTCTGGAGCCCTCGAATACAGTACACCCTTTATTCGACACTTGAGTCACTTTTGACTACACCTTTGAGGCTCACAACTTCTTTGTTCGACATTTGAGGATTCTATGACATGACTAAATTAAGAACATAGCTCTAATACCATGTTAGGAATCACGACTCACCACAATGGTATGATATTGTCCACTTTGAGCACAAGCTCTCCTGGCTTTGCTTTTGAGCTTCCCCAAAAGGCCTCACACCAATGGAGATGTATTCCTTACTTATAAACTCATGATCATTCCCTAGATTACTCAATATGGGACTCCCTCCCAACAATCCTCAACATACCTATCACTTTTTGCGTTCACGTTTTGAATCTCTTGTTTGGATTTTTAGGAAGCCGTAGCGATCGGAAGAACGTTCGCTGCAATGAAAGACTATCAAATTGATGGGAACAAGGAAATGGTAGCAATGGGAGTCATGAATGTTGTTGGTTCAATGACTTCCTGCTATGTAGCAACAGGTGAGAAAGAAAGAAAGAAACAAACAAAAGACAATGTATTAGAACAAGAACCTCATTGTCAAATGATTGTGTCCCTATCATTGGCTGCAGGTTCATTCTCTCGATCAGCCGTAAACTACATGGCTGGCTGCCAAACTGCAGTATCCAACATTGTGATGTCCCTTGTAGTAGTCCTAACTCTGGCATTCATCACTCCACTTTTCAAATATACTCCAAATGCAATCCTATCTGCTATCATTATAAATGCTGTGATCAACCTGGTTGACTTGCATGCAGCGAAGTTGATATGGAAGATTGATAAATTTGATTTTGTTGCTTGTATGGGAGCCTTCCTCGGTGTCATCTTTTTCTCTGTAGAGATGGGGCTTCTAATTGCGGTAACTGATACTCATTCTTAAGCTGCTGAATGTGAAGAGAGATCTTCTTAGTTATTTGGTTGTTCTTTTCCCTTTTGTAGGTATCCATTTCCTTCGCCAAAATCCTTCTACAAGTTACCAGACCACGGACTGCACTTCTTGGAAAGATCCCAAGGACAACCGTTTATAGAAACATACATCAATATCCCGAAGCAACCAAAGTTCCTGGCGTTTTGATTGTGAGAGTTGATTCAGCCATTTACTTTTCCAACTCAAATTACATCAAGGAAAGGTATAGATAGATGATAGTCACCCCATGCAGCCTAACATTGTCTTTGATGTTCCTGTATTTGAAATTTAAGAGATGTGGTGTGAGATTCCAAGTTGGTTGGAGAGGGGAACGAAGCATTCCTTATAAGGGTGTAGAACTCTCTTCCGAGTAGATGGGTTTTAAAAACTTCGAGGGGAAACTTGAAAGGGAAAGCCCAAAGAGGACTTTTGCTAGTAGTGGGCTAAGGCTGTTACAAATGGTATCAGAGCTAGACACCGAGCGATGTGCCAGCGAGGATGTTGGGCCTCCAAGGGAGGTGGATTGTGAGATCCCACATCGGTTGGAGAGGCGAATGAAATATTTCTTATGAAGGTGTGGAAACCTCTTCCTAGCATATGCGTTTTAAAAATTTTGAGGGGAAACCCAAAAGGAAAAGCCCAAAGAGTACAATATCTACTAGCAGTGGGTTTAGGCTGTTACAAATGGTATCAGAGCTAGACACCGGATGGTGTGCCAGTGAGGACACTAGGCCCCCAAGGGAGGTGGATTGTGAGATCTCACGGGAAACGAAACATTCCTTATAAAGGTGTGGAAACCTCTTCCTAACAGACACGTTTTAAAAACCTTGAGAGGAAACCTAAAAGGAAGAGCCCCAAAGAGAACAATATCTACTAGCGGTGGACTTGGGCTGATATGAATGGTATCAGAGCCAGACATCGGGTGGTGTGCCAGTGAGGACGCTAGGCCCCCAAGGGAGGTGGATTGTGAGATCTCACATCGGTAGAGAGGGGAACGAAACATTCCTTATAAGGATGTGAAAACCTCTTCCTAGCAAACGCATTTTAAAAACCTTGTTCGTTCACCGTGGTAAGCTCGATGAAGCTCACGTTCAACTTCTTTACAGGATATTGAGATGGCTAGTTGATGAGGAAGAATTAACAAAAGAGTCCTACCAGAACAAAATCCAGTTTCTAATAGTTGAAATGTCACGTAAGTATCAGTTTCAAACCCATTTTGAATCCAAATTACACAGTGGAGAAAGCACTCAAGACACTTTTGGGCCAACTAAACTAACAATGATGTCTTATGTTTCATGCTGAAGCTGTTACTGACATAGACACAAGTGGCATACATGCTTTGGAAGAGCTAAATGGAAGTCTCAAGAAACGAGAAATACAGGTAAAAACAGCATAACTAATCCCAAATGCAGCCAATTCAGATCATTTTAACAAACAAGAGTAAAAAAAGATATGAATGAACTTAATGTCTTCTAACCTGAAGTTATGTTCATCAATGGAAACAGCTGATTCTAGCCAATCCAGGGCCCGTGGTGATCCACAAGCTTCACGCATCAGAGTTTGCAGATTTGATAGGACAAGACCATATCTTTCTCACAGTAGCAGATGCAGTATCATCGTGCAGTCCTAAGATAATGAACGATGTTTGACAGAGAAAAACAACAGAAGTTAGGGATTTGTTTGTTTAGTACAAGACAAGATAAGAGGCACTCACCAAGCTGGGACATATAGCTCAACGCACACAGTGTTCATCAGTAGTGGGATGATTATGGGAGTGAAAGTAGGTGTAAAATGGGAAAGTGGCATTGTATCATGTTCTTAAATCAAAAAAGAAAGAACAAATCAGAGATAAAAATTGGATTGATCTTGTTCTTTCCACAGAAATATGTAACAGCAAATAGAAAATGGAATTCACAGAACACATCAAAGAGTGTTTGAACTTGTTTTTTTGGATTTGACCTAGAAAAGTTCATCAAAGTTCTTGAAGGAAGCAACACAGGGCAGAGGCAACCAATAGGGGTTGCTTGGAGATTTTAATGAATACCCACTTGCTCATAAGTGATGATTAAGAAATGGAATGCAAAAAAAGCGCAACAGAGTAAGGATTGGGGATTGAATTCAAAGGAGAAATGATGGGGTGTGAAGTGGGGAATGGAAAAAGGGGTTGAAAATTGGATGAGGGGAATCGAGGGGCTCCCCAACCCCACGCACACCCACACGCACACGCACACGCACACGCACACGCACACGCACAAAGGTGCGCTGCGCTGCGTGAAGCTGAGCGTCGGTGGAGAGTATCAAAGCACAGCTTCGAGATGATTGTCCACTCAAGGCTGCCTTCAGAATATGATCAAGATAGCTTTAAAAAATATTGATGAATTTAAAAATAATAATTTCATGGAATTTCTAATATTAAAATTTAACAACTTGGTGACCAAATCAATTTTGTATTTAAATACGTTACATCGATATGAAATAGCGAGTTGATTACGAAGAAATAAATTATTATCTCGACAATAATAAGCTAAATTTTATTTATTATATGCAAGAAAAAGGTAAGATTTACTTCAATGATAAGCTTATTGCTTTATTAATATTAAATTTCTTTGACTATTTTACATATTATAGTCGAATTGTTATAAGTGAATTAAGTTCACACGTGTAAAAGACCTTTTAAAAAATTTACACAATTTTAAATTATTAGTTATTTAAAATATATTGTCTAAATTAATTCATGGATGGAAAGTCAAGAATTTAAATGATAATGATTATAAATTTGCAACGTGTAAATTAACGATTTTCAAATGGAAGTGATTGTGAGATCGCACATCGATTGGAGAGGTGAATGAGTGTCAACGAGGACGTTGGGCCCCGAAGAGGAGTAGATTGTGAGATCTCACATCAGTTGGAGAGGGAAACGAAACATTCCTTGTAAGGGTGTGAAAACTTCTTCCTAATACATGAGAAAGCCCAAAAAGAACAATATCTACTAGCGGTGACTGTTATACGGCGTTACTTGATACTCTTATAAACTATAAGCGAACACCGAGAGTTGATAGACTACATTCAATTGAGTTGTAGGGTAGACCTGAGGAGGAGCACTTTACTTTAAGGCATGCTCCAATATTACCATCATATAATTTTTATCAAAGAATTCCCGAAGCCAAAGTATGAGGTCATCCTCTCATAAGTCGAAGGATATCGAATGAGAGATTCACCACCGAAAGCATTAACAAAAGAAAAAAAAAACGAATGTTGTTGTGAATGTTCAACATTTTAGAAAGCAGGAAAAGGGATCCCTTTTCTGGAACGAAAAAAACGGAGCTGATTTGATTCGACTCAAATAAAAAATTTGTTTGGGAGTGAATATGGGAATTTAGATGGGCTTTTGTTATGGGGGAATGGGCCCCGATCCATGCCATGCTGACAAGCCCTCAGATTCGGCCTCTGCAATCGACCCATTGAAATGAAGAACACAAAGAACTGTATCTGTAAGTGATGGAGATGGGTTTTCATGGAATGATTGTTCGCAGTGAACATGGATCTATTCAAGAATCGAGGGATGAATTTGTGGGGATTTTGCTTAGAATACGATAGATTAACGGATACAACATTTGGGTACAGGAAAACATAAATCCATGGATGAACTATGATGCAGCCACCGTTTCTCCCTTGCCGGAGATTTGTGGTGGAACAACGACGGCCGATGAAGATGCCACCGCCGCCTTGGCTGCCGCTTTCTTTGATGCTAAACTGCACTTCTCCCTTCTCTCATCTTGCTTCATTTGCTGTTGCCGACATTCGTCGCTACAGAATCCCCTGTCTCCCCTGAAAACAGAGTCCCTTTCAGTTTCATTCCAAGAAAACAGGGATTGTTGAATTTAATTGGATTGGATTGGATTTACCTGTACATGTAAATATCACGACCAGGAACAAGAGGGCGAGAGCAAAGAGAACAATCTCTGAGGAAATTGGCGTTTTCTTGTAGATCAATCGAATGCCTTCTGTGATTTCTTGGCGACATCAGCTGTTGGGAGATCGCAGGCGACGGCGGTGATCGGTTGTGGATGGAGCCTCCGCCGCCCAGATCGAAGGTGATGTCGGTCATGCTGGTGGTTTTTTTGATCGGAGCACGTGAGGTGTTGCCGAGAGACATGGTTTGAAATTTGTAAAACCAGAAGGGGAAAAAGCGGTTGTGGTTTGAGGAAGAAGAAGTGAAGCAGTGAAGAAGAAGATGATAAAAGAGGGCCAGCAAATGGGGAACGAATCTGGACCGTTCATTACAATTGATAGTGACTCCTCTGCGTAAATAAAAATAAGGAATCCACGTCAGCCTCTCATTTTCACCAATCAAATTATTTGTAATTTTGCTTTAACTCATTTAATGATTTTTTTATTATTATTATTGAGCGTACTTCTTTAATTGTGCGGCCTCATGATCTCGACATGTTTATATAGCAAACTTAATGAGAACTCAAACCCCATTCACGTTTTTACCTAGTTTTGTGGCTTTGTCGGACCTTTTGCGAGGTTTGCATTCGTCAACCGAACACGATTTATGCAGAATTCAAGCTTGTTCGGCCACAGACATTGCTCGTGATTGCATGTTGCATCGTTTGCGACTTTAGTCGACTTGCTTCTACAATAGGCCAAATCATTTGGTTTCACCTTGCCTCTACTCTAGACCAATGTCTCTCATAAGCAACATCGCATCTCATCATTATTTTGGTTCCCAACAACACGACTCATGTATCCATCATTCTTACTCATGTATCATGATGTCATCCCACGCCTCAAGATAGTTGGGCCATCTTGGCTTGCTTGGACACATCTGTTTGAAATTAACACGTGTCAACCATTGCGTTAGAACATCTCGAACATCCATTCGTCAGAATTCTCATCGGGCAATGGATTCTCTTGTATCCCTGCTAAACCATTTACGGCATCCATTCTGAAAAAAGTAAGTGCATAATCCAACGTCCGATCCATGGGCTAGGGCACCCCTTGGAAGACCATTTTTCAGAGGAAGACGCTTGCCACGTTGTGTGACACACATACGTGCTACAAGGTAGCTCGCCTCCATGAGCAGTAAGTTTTTTTATTTAGACGAATGAAATTAACCGAGTTATGTTGGTAGTCTAATTTTGCATATTAAGTGAATAATAAAACCTTAATCCATGGTTAGTGTAATGTTAATGAAATCAGGGAGGGGAATATAAGGTCCAATAAATTAGTGGTCCATTTATGTACTTACTACAATTGGAAGCACACACACGTGAAAACAGCTCACTTGAAGTTGAGATTTCAGATTCCAATTATTATTATTATTATTGTTGTTTTTTCTGCATAGTTGTGAAAATAAAATGAAGCAAAGTTGTTTGCTTTGGAACTAAGAATCATTAAACACAGATTAAACTAATTATGAATTATCCCTATTTTAATTCATTTTTAAAAATCGATCCATCATGTGGGGTGGATTAACTTCTACGTAAACATTGCAACGTAACTCAATTAATTAAAATATATACACGCAAATGAGAGATCATAGGTTCGAAATTCTCTCCCACATGTTATAGACAATAAATGGGAGAGCGGCATTTGAACCGAGCTAAACGTTGAGCTGAAAATTTTGGCGGGGAATGGGTTGATAGCTAAGGAGCAGTGACTGTGGTTGGGCAAGATAGATGAGTCCACTGGATTCAACCTTTTTCATTTGTTGTAAAAAGAAGGGTCTTTTGGAAGGATGCCTTAAATGCACTTTTCAAAAAATAAATTATTGGTTCAACAAAGTTAGTATTTAGCAGAACAGGACCAACATGTTTTGATTGTTATAAGGTGGCCTTCATGTCATTGTCACACTCACACAGCTAATAATGGACAAATTTCTTAGCCAACAGTCATGAACAACAACTTCTGTTCTTTATAATCATGTCCCACAACAAATCAGACAACAAGAGATTGTTAACATACCTTGCCTCAGCTGCCATCAGCTCCTCTAGTTATATGAGCATCGTCGTCTGTTCTCGAGTT
Organism: Cucurbita moschata; assembly: GCF_002738365.1. NCBI lineage: Eukaryota > Viridiplantae > Streptophyta > Magnoliopsida > Cucurbitales > Cucurbitaceae > Cucurbita > Cucurbita moschata. Next base: position 3,212,761 of record NW_019268524.1, read on the forward strand.
TGAGGTTTTAGAATCGGTGACTAGGGCGCAACGACTGGTAGGATCTACTCCAGACCAGAAACAGCGCATCCGCTTATCGTCTTCTTTCATCATCTCGCCATATTTGGTTATGTTGAAACTAACATGATTGTTTCCACCAAATGCAGACTCCAGCTGGTCCATATTGAACAGAGACTCTATTATCCTCTTCGAGTTTACGTCGTTGGAGTAAACGAATTTCACTTTGTTGGCAGTTTTGGTCTCCAGGAAAGGCTTTGCAACCTGTAAATTAAAACAGTACAAACGTCAAATAATTGCAGTAAGTAAAACAGAAATGGCAGTGTACTACTACTAGGACTCCTATGGGCCACAAATCCCTGGGAGATATACAGTAAATTCAGATATTTGAATGAAAGCAGTGAGTTCTTCAAATGAATTATACCATCCAGAAGGGCTCGAAAAACTTAGGCGCGTTGTACAGAATTGCAACTCCGAGGCGTTCGGGATAATGTTCCTGTAAAACATGTGCAGTCTCTTTTGTTGCTTTCAATGAAATATTTGACATATCAAAATCCTTGAAATCAATCAGCCAAATCATACTCTCCTGGTCTGGCGACAGGTTCAGGATAGCATTCTCCATGCAATACACCAAGTACCTAATCTGTCCTTTTACAGTCTTCGAGTTCTGTGGTCGAGAAAGCACGAGGTCGTTAAACTTAAACCAAATCTATAGGAAGTCAAGTTTACTTGTGCAGGCATTAGAGACTCCATCTAAAGTATCTTAATAAGAGTTATTGTGACAGACAATCTCAGAACACCTTTTTTCTTCCCTGATTCTTTCTAAAATCACTACGAGAAACACAAACTTCAAAATAAAGAAAATGTTCAGTAGATCTCTGTTAGGACTGCATAATACAAATGGAACCTGGCGACACGGTCTCATGACTATAACTGTTCTTCCGTGTCGATCATTATAGTTTGCACAATAAAGTTTCCCTGTCTCAGCTTCATGAGCAACCTCATCCTACAAGAGAGATCTAACTATTTAATGGATGAAATGCCATGGCTTGAGCGTTGAACTAAAAAACTTGTTCAAAAAATACTTGACCAAGAGTAAGCAGTGAAGTACCCATTGAATTTCTTCCGGCTTGTATTCTGACCTCCACTTCAAACTTGCTTTCAGCATCTTAGTTGCCTTCTTCACATTCCAGTTTCTTGCCCTTAAGTACCTTGAAATGGATGGATCAGAACAGTAAATCGACGATTTACCAGACAACGGCCCTAAAAGCCTCCGCACCTCAGAAATCTGTAAACGATGAACTAGAACTACAAGAGTTAGCAACTCTCCATAAAGAATTGGCAGGCATTTCAACTATCTTAGTTTCTAGATTCAGCAGTCAAAGGGCTGTAACTGTCAGAAATACCTTCATATGCTGTTCTTCAGTTAATATAGCTTTCTCACAACCAATAGAAGAAGGTACTTCTAAATTCGAACACATGGTGTTTTGGATTATGCACCTGAAGGCCAAAAGGCAAATTACATAGCTTGTAAGCTCCCCTGTCAACAGAGTTATCAAAATGTTAGCTAGCACAACTTGAATAACTATCTAGATTATAAATCAAATGGATTCAGAAAATTCCCAACTACTAATATAACCAAAACGCCTCCACAGTTCTAAACACTGTGGCAAGGTCATGGAAACCAGAGAATTAAATGCCCTTTCTTCTCAAAACGCATCCAACTAGCAAACGTTCAGAGATAGTTATCTGCAATAATACTTACCTTTTCCCCTGATACAGTCATACAGGACTACGATTTCTGAAACCATCACTAACATACACTATCCCATCATCAACTTCAAGTTATTCCCTACTCCTTTGGATGTTTGACTTAATATTGAAGATAGTAGAGGACATTTTAAACAATTAATCATACAAATCTATACAACCTCATGAACCCAGAAGCATGGTAAATCCAAGACAGAAGGTAAAAAAGTTCAAAAGGAAGAAAAATTACCAAATCGCTGGAGCTGAGGCTTCGCGGGAAGGGCGACTCCTCCGAAGCTTAAACCATAAAAAGTAGTTGAAGAGAGAAAAAGGGTATTATCAGTGAAGAGCGGGGACCAAACAATTTCGAAGAAAACTACTTTAATTCATTCATAGCAACGAGGAATGAAGGAAGAAGTCCTTCAAGGCTTGGACTTGGAGGTACCCTTTGATACCCAGGTTCGATCGTTTTCGAATTGATGTACCCCGTGGCCGTTCGAGTTCGTCTAGGTACTGTTTGGTTACTTACTCAGTCCATGTGCTTGGTAAATCGAACTCTTCAGATTTAGACCGATTCGCTTCCTTTCTTTTCAAAATTCAGTGCATTTTTTTAGCACAATCTTGCGATCGTAATCAAATGTCTCTGAGATTTTTGGTGACAAAAATTTCTTGGTATTAGAAAAGAAAGGTTCTAAGACTTACTAATATCATTGATAATATTTGTATGAATCTTTTGATTCGAGTGCTCCACTGAAATGTCAATACTCTAGAAATCATCGACGCCCTTACTAAGAGAGTTGACAAAAATTTAGATATCTATTTTATTATATTTTCAAAAACATCCATAGTTCTACTAAATAAAATCATAAACTGAATTTAGTCTTTTCAATTAAAAATTGTTCATGCATCAACTTGGTTTGCTCCCCACCACTACTACTTTCTATTATCGCCATCTTTCTATTTGAAGTAAAGAGATTCCCTTTTCTTTATATTTGAAGTAAAGAAAGGTGCTCCCCCACAGTTTCATACACTTACTTACTTACCCAATGCAAGCTTCCAAGAAAGAAGAAAACACAGCCCATGGCATACCATTAACCTCAGTCCTCTCCCATGTGCCATGTTGTTTTTCCTGTTCAACAACTGCACAATTTCATAACTCATACAAATATTAATATGTAATGAAGAATTTAGGAATTGGGTCGAAAATGAGGGAACTGCAACAAAAGAATCGCTATAATTTCAAATGAAGGCGGGGTTTATGTACGACCCCAACTTGGCATTTAACGCCATTCAAAATTTTGATGCCTTCCAACACAACCTGTGCTCTCCCCCATTAGTTACTGTACAATTGTTTCCTATTCCCAGCTGCTGTAGGCCCCCCCATATAACTTTAGCTCCCCTGAATCATTTTCTAACTACACAAGGGCTGAGAAAAGTGTTCCCTCTAAAAAGGTCGAGAAAACACAATATTGCAACCCTTCAGCTTCTTACTTGTGTCATCTTTACGCATTTATTTGTCCAAAACAATGTTCATTGATCATCTTACTTCTGAATTTACCTCGGCCAGCTCCCCAGAGAGTCGATCTCCACCTCCACGAGGGTTCGATCATCAAAGACCAATAGCAAGTCATGGCCATTTGAGGACAGTAATTCCACTGACCACAGGCACCCAATTCAATTCCCCATTACAGCCAGTGGCTCTCTAGTTCTCGTGATAGAACGAACACATCCAGATGCCATCATTTGATCCCTAAACATGCATACACAAATACTATGAAAAAAGAAGGATCTAAGTCGCCAAACGTCATGATAAGCAGTCACAAAACAGCAGGCTCACCTTTCTCAGTATGCTGGTAACCCAAAAGTATACACTTAAATCAAAGAAACGGATCCCCCCCCCCCCCAGAATAGATGTCTGCAGATGCTGTGCAACTTATTTCCCTTTTCTGTATGCTTTTGGACTTCTTATCTTCAATCAAATAGGCTTAGGATTGTCAAGACAATAACATACTCAGACACTGCCAGGGATCAGCATGCAGAATAGCCCTCAAAAGCTGAGCCTCATGCGGATGCACACATAATATTAACCAAAAGGTTTCCTCTGAACCATTGAAACCAATTCAGAGAGCCATTGATTAAACATCTCTCTTCCCAACTGTCCCAGCAGAACTTTGCCTTTTCTGCATACCATATTGCCAAGTGTCTCTCAGTTTGTCACCTGACTGATCAAAATCTTCTGCGGAAGTCTCTACGGCAGCCTTAGAAGACCGGTAATTTCCATTCCTAGTAATTACTGAAGAGTTTGATTTCTCATCATCTTCCGATGGTGTTCCAGACCTTGACTCCACGTGTATATCTAGAGACCTATGTCTTGGAAGAACTGATCTCGGGCCCCTAGTGTTGGAAGAGTTCTTCCCAGGCAAAGTAGATTGAGTAGATCCCTTCTGTCCGAGGAAATCCTTCGGAAGGGATTCCATATCCATGTAACAGTTCCTTGACTTCGCATCAGTGATCAACGCAGCCCAATCATCAGACTGCATCAAAGCATTAGCATTGCCCATTACCTGGTTTAACAAAAGATCATATTAGAATATTCAAATTGTCAGCTATTAGTAAAAGTACCCATGTATGGGTATGAGAGAGACTGCAATAACTTGAGAGAGAAAAATTGAAGCCTACCCAAAGAGCTCTCCTTGCTCGGGTCAGTGCTACATTCATTCGACGAATATCTGCAACAAAACCAACACCATGGCTGGAGGCACGCACACAAGACATGATAATCACATCTCTTTCTTGACCTTGGAAAGCATCTACAGTATTAATATATAGATCCTTCCCTTCTTCAGAGTTCAGAACCTCCTCAAACTCACGTTGGAGGCACTTCAATTGGAGCTTGTATGGTGTTATTATACCAACTGAAACTTTACCCAAGACTAATGACTTCACGGTTTTCTGTAGATGTTCATACAAACGAAGACAAAATTGTGCTTCATGAATATTTTGATATGAAACAGATCCCCCTCTATGAGATTCCCGCCCATGCGTAATATCAAAGAAAGTGTAAGGTCTAAGTATAGGGTCTTTGTAGTATGTCTCATCAGGTAAATTAGCAACACTTTCACTGTCAGTAAGGCGCCCTTGGTAGAAGTACCTTGAAGGGAAATCACGTATTTGAGGATGCATTCTATACTGCACCGATAACAACATAGTGGGACATCCTGCTTGCTGGAATCTTTCAAAGAGACTTCTACTGTACAACAATGTTCCAGCTGCTTTACTGATAACAGTGGCTGGGAGCTGCTGGGGATCTCCAACAAGCACACACCTTGCTGCCCCAAGAGAAAGCGGCGGAAGAACAGCTACCTCACTGGCTTGGGCTGCCTCATCAATGACCACCATGTCAAAACCATGAGATAGTCGAGAAAACAATTTGCGACCACTGCTTGACACTGTGGTGAAAACTATCTCGGCCTCGTTGGCAAAACTAGCCTCAAGACTAGCTCGTGCATCCTCCATATTGAAATTGCTGTTAGATCGATACCTGCCTTCTAAAATAAGTAGGCGTGACATCTCAACTAAAATTTTATCCCTACCTTCTATTACAGCAGCAAGGTTTTGCAACAATGCATCTCGATTTTGGTCACGAGCCACCAGAACATCAGGGTCCACACCAACAGATCCTTGAGAGCGAACAGCAGCAGCAGCAACATTGAGTTCTCTCTGAAGACTACTGATTTGCTGAGATAATTGAGTTTCGCGAACTTTTAGCTGGTGCATCCATCTTAAGACTTCGTCTCTACTTTTGACCAAAAGTTGTTCTGTTCTACGCTCAACTGAAACTGCTTGGGCTGCACGTGTTTGTGAATCAACACCAACTCGAGCCACATCAGGTCGATAAACCTTCATTTCCCCATCAATAAACCCTCGATCAAGAACACGTGCAAGAAGCTCATCTGTTGCAGCATTTGAAGGTGCACAGACTAACATTCTAGGTTTAGGACACAGTGTGGGAAGAGTGCGGAAAAGATTCTGGTCCATGTTTTGGAGTACCTCATCAATGGATCCAGTAGAGACATGATCTGAGCTGCTCTCATGAGCTTGTTTATAGCTTTCTGGTGCTAGTTTCTTAAGCAAGGAAGTATAGTAATGCTGGTACTGAACCAGATGGATAACATTTAGCATTCCCCAAACTGTATGTGTCTTACCTGTTCCAGGAGGACCTTGCACGAGTGTAAAAGGCCATGGTTCTTGCCTCTTAACTGTCCCGCTGCTTGTACCAGCAGCTGTATGTGTTGCTGCCCATTGGATTGCAGATAGCTGAGGTCCGTTGAAGGTCCTATGCAAATACTCAACAAAATTTTGTGTGAAGCACTCGGGCATAGCAGGTGACTGCTGCTCATACTTCGGAAATTGTTCAGGACTAGGCTGAAGGATTGAAGATTGCATCTGATACATATGGTAAACAATTAGATTCGTGATAACAATTTAAAGGGGATATAAGACGGCTTTTAATCCAAATAAATTCTGACCATTACCTGCATGTTGAGCCGACGAAATGCATGTAGGGCAACATACTCTCGCTGGGTTGTTGCAAGAGAACCAAGCACCGTTAAAAACCAAACATTCTTTGCCTGAAGTTTTCTAACTATATGATCTTCTTCAATCCTGCAATTCAGAAATAGTAATAATATGAGAATCGCCCAACATTATAAGAGTATTTCATATAATTACAAGGTTGAGTGTAAGGAATGCCCTCCCCCACAAGAATCTTTTAAGAAAATAAGTTTTTTAATAAAAGAAATATAAATAGCTTCCCAAAAATAATATCGTCACTAATTGCAAGAAATCCACATCATCAAATCCATGCATTGAGGAGACTAACAATGACTACTACGAAGCTTAATAATACTTCAAAATATACCAACAATAACACTTTTTACTAATAGAAATAAAAGTGACACAAGGTATGAGAGATAAAATGCAATAATCTATTCGATGCAAAACATTTAACTTCCTTTCACAACTATCTTCGTCATAAATCAAACTATAGACAGACTTTCCAAAATAGCATCCTTAAAGAAAAGTTTGTGCAAATCAAACCGTAATTTATCTTCGAATGTTTCTACAACACTAAAAAAATGTCAAGTCCCATGCAAACCTCATTCATATTCAAAACACAATATCCTACTTTTAACCCACTTCATTCCCAAAATAAATAATTTTAACTGGGGTAAATAAGTTGTGTAAATTAATCTTTCAGTATCTCTTCATAACCGGAACTCAAAAGTACAACCATAAAATCAATAATGGAGCAGGGCTAATATCTTTGCAGCAGGGCTGCATGAGAATGTAGTATTTGGAAGATACTTCCAAGTAGAATTCATATGGCACAGCTCAGAACTACATTGAGAAGATACTTGACAAGTACCTTCAAGCAAGATTATAGGCACGGATCATTTAAAGGTTAACAGCAACATCACTAAGATTGTAACTGTATTTTGAAATAAAGAGTGAATGAGGACCTCACTAGTACAGTCCATAAGAAAAGAAAGTTCCAAAAATCTTTTTTCTCAAAAATTTTTCTACAAGAGGTTATATTCATTTTGAACAATAATGCATAGACAACAAAAGATGACAAGGAAACAACCATCATGAAATTGAATATTAACTTGCCTACTAGGATCGTATGAGTCCCCAACATAAAAGTGCAGGATGGCGCCTGGCGGGTCACGAGTGTCAAGGGGAACGTGTCGCCGAACAGTTCCAGCCACACGTCCACCAGATTCAGGGTCTTCCTCATCCTCAACAGACATAGTATTGTTCCTCTTTGATCGGACTGCTCAGCATATTTAAAGATAGTTTTAGCAAGAATACAGACATAATGTAAAAGCACTCTCGTCATATTATAAGCTTGAAAGGAATATTATATCAAACCTGATCCAGGTCTGGGGCATGAAAGAACTGCCACATCACCCTCCTTGAATGACCACTTGCACTCGTTCACAGGAAGAACTATTACATCATACCATCCTAAGAAAATAAGCCAAGTTTAGCAACTAGAGTGCTATGAGCATAAAAGAAAGTATTGTTTTTGGCTCTGTATGCAATTTTCTTTTTTAGTATACCAGACTTTGACAAACAAGAAAAAAGGGATTACCCTCTCCCACACAAGGGGAAGACTTAAGAACACAACCGAAGATAGCTTCATGATGCTGATGACAACAATAATTTATACAACAAAACGAATCACAAAACAATAAATCTTAAATACATAAATTAGAATAGCTCATCATATGGCAGGCACCGTTTATAACTTAAACCAACTTCAATATGTTCCAAAATGTCCAACATATTACTAAACTAAAATTTCAACCCTAATTTTTCTTGTTCTAGTTATGAAACTAACCCAAACATAACAGTGAAACTTTTAACTCACTAAATAGCTAAAAATGAAATTAATTAAAAATTGAAAAAAAATAATAGTGAAAATATAAAAGCAAACAATAAGCACCTCTTTCCCTCCTTTCAATATTCTTGACACGAACCATCACATGTGTATCTCTTGAGAATGTTTCAGAGAGTTCCTCCCACGTACTGTAAAGTTGAGCCCGACACTCCTCAAATAACAACGGTTCAAACACTCGGATGTATTCTTCGACAGATTCAAATCGACCGGGAACACACTGGAGTTCAGTTTCCTCTGGTACATGATAATGCATTCAGTTACATGACAGGGAGAACAATACAAAAATAAATAAATTGGTTTAGAACAATTGTCCAACCACAAAATTAAAATTTACAATAAACAGATGGCGGTGCAGCGAGAACTGTTGTTGTTTTATTGCTATAGAATAATAACACCAGTACTTCAATATATTTCATTATTTCATACCTAAAATCAAGATTTAACAGCATGAAAAGCCTAACTATTCAGGCCAAGAGAAAAAATGGAAAAAGAAACAGTTGTCAATTCAAAAACCAAGTAAACTGCATTTTATTTTTCACAGAAAAGAGTGGTTCGCTCAAGCATAAAGGAAATTTGTAGTTCAATACTCAATATGAAAGGATGTCCTTACATCCTGCAGGCTCCCTAGGAGGAAGACCCGCCTCATGTAGTGGTAGGATCCCATCCGTAATGTGTGGGCCTAAGCTTGATAAACATCATACTAGAGGCATCCAACTTAATCCACAATTTCAGTAAGAATAGGATAGAGAATCAAAATAAGCAGGTAAATGGCAACCCAACTAACTCGATTATACTAACACCATAGTTTCACAATCCAATTTCTTCCTCCTAATATACATTAAAAAAAAAGTACTCGATAATGAGAACTAGAGAGCAAAATTCAGCTGTATATAAAATGCACAACCTTACTAAGCTGTAAAATTTAAAATGTTTGCAAGTTAAAGCAGCTGAACCAATCTTGAATTAGACGGGAACTTTTGAACACAATGGCATAATGATGTAAACTTGAATAAAATCAACACTGAGCGGTAGAAAAGAAGTCAGTTCAGAAAATCATAGATCGTGTAGAAAATAAATTGTACCTGGGTGATGCCAAAACTTTTCATTGGTCACCTCCCGTATAAGTCGTTCAACTGATGAGTCTTGATGACTACTAACAGAATTCTGCTTCTTGGCCGGAAGATGCTTCTTATTTATCTGCTTGTGGTCAGAAGAACTTTGATTAGATATAGCTGGTTTCCTGTTGGAGACCTGCATATTCCTCTGCACCCTTGAATCCGTAGGTATCTTCCAAGAACCCTGTCTGGGAATTGGTGGTAAAGGTGCCTCTGCTGGGACATCTCCATCATTGTTTGGCCTGGTTGGCCGAGCTAGTAATCCAGAACTCATATCACCATTACTGTCCAACTTTGATTCACCAGATTCCGAGGAAATGCCTACTCCTTCATGACTTGAAACATCACCTTGTTTCTGGTCTTTATTAACAGTCAGTTTTTCCCCAACACGTTCATTAACTTGGGTTGCACTATGAACTTCCTTCACAATGCGCGTGGTTATAGGAGGTGGAAATGCTTGCCTTCGAGGCGTTGAAGTTTTCATAGGCCCAGCCATCTTCACATCTTCTAAATTAAGAAACATTGTCTGCCTGCTACGCTTCTTCCCAAGCTTGGCTTCTAGATGTTGATCTATTTTCCTCTTTCCAGGATTATTAGCACATTTTATAGCATGACTTGCTTCAATGCCCTTAACTTCTCTTTGTTTTGAAGGCAGCCCAGTTTCTTCCTGAACACTATCTGTGGAGGTATCAAGTTTAACATTGTTTTCTGTATTTAGGATACTGTTGTTTTTCCGATCATTTGGCTCTGGATCTGTTGTTGAAGGTACATGATTACTACTTTTATCTATGGTACTATCAGAAACTTTGGTGTTGCAGGAATTGTTCACAGAAACATCGTGGGAAGGAGAAAGTAAGCCCTGCTCTTGTGAAGGTCTTAACTGTTTACGCAAAACACTGCCTCCATTTATATCTGCAGAACCCTCAGCATCAGACCATTCTCCTTCTTCCCTTTCCACTGATTGAGTGTCTCTAGAACCTGAAACCAATGTGGGTGTTGCAGTCTCAACATTGTTTGACTTGGATGATGAGGTAACCTTGGAATTTTGATCTGACATTTTCTTTTGTTCTTCTCCCATTTCAGGATTAGAACCAAGTTTACTTCGAACAAAAGGCTGAAAACCTGATACGGAGGAGGCATGAGAAAACGCATGGTTGTTTAATATTCTTTGGGGACCTCCTGATGCTGGAAATAAGTCTGACGCATGGGAATTTGTAGATGGTTGAGCCTTTTGAGGCTGGAAGACAATAACATCACCATCTTCATTATCCTCGACAGGGGGTTCATTAAGATCAAATAGTAATCTTCCTCGAGAACCCATGTGATACAGAAATGCATAAAAACTAAATTGTAAACAGGCCCTATTGATACAGTTATCTCCAATGAGGAACTTGAAAAGGATCAAAATCCAATATACCTCGACGCTCTACTGCAAGTCCAGACATGAATGAAATACAATTATTTAGCATAAGAAGAGACGTAAGAAACACCAGCATAATTTATGTTTAAAATGGAAATATGTGCACGCCTATAAACGGAGAAGGACAATCAATTTGGAAAAAAAAAGGATCCAAGGTATAATTCATAAAGAGGCTTAATTAATCATCATGGTTCAACATTGTAGGGCTCAATGTGTACATCTCAACTCTGCAAGAGGGAACAACTTCTACGATAAGTGATACAAAAACATCAGTCATGTATGCACGACAAAATTTGTTTCAAGTAAAATGCAAAACTTTAGATAGAATGCACAACTTGAGACTGCAGACAACAAAAAACCATAATCACCATCCAGATTATTAAATCGCACGTGATTCAGAACTCCAAAAAAGGTTCAAAACGACTACCACTAATGTCCTCTGGCTCACCACGACATAAAACACCAAGTAAACCCGGAGCAAACTATGGGACAGCTTCTAACTCAATCAAGACGCATAATTGATAAGAACAGAACAAAAACGTTCCCATGTCAAACAAATTAGGTATTCACGGTACCAGAAAACACTACAAGACACTTCGACTGAAAATCCAGTAAATCGCTCCAGATCAAGAGAACCGCCATTAAACCAAATAAATCACAGCAACCAACCATCATTCCTCTAGGGCAACAAAAATAAAAACAAATCCGGCACACAGCCTCAACCAATTCCTCTTCCTCACTATCCAAAATCACCAAACCAGCCATAACTAACCAAAAGCACTCGAAACCCAGAATCCAATCTCTCATTATGATTGCAATCAAGAACAACCTAACTTAGAGATCGAACGGCAAAATCTAAATCTAATCAATAATACGTACAGATTCAAAACTAATGCAACCAACCAATAGTCAAAGGCAAGAATTAAGCAATTTGAATCTCATTACTAGAAGGCGACTACTCCTGAGGAAGCCAACAAATTCCTCCGCCAAAAGGAGATGGAAAAATTGGAAGGTGTTCATAGTTCGAGAATTTTTACCTCATGGATACTCCTTGAATCCTTGAATGCACAAGTGGAGAGAGAGAGGAAAAAGAGGGGCTCTTTGATTTGAGAGTCAGAGCAAGCAAGAGCGAGGAAGAAAGAGAATGCAAATATGAGGCAAAGCAAGGTGTCATGGGGGTTTATATAGGAAATATCGGCCCAACTTCCCCGGCTTCCCATTTCCTCCGTTCACCGTTAAATTTTCTCCCGGTTTTTTTTTTTTTTTTTTTTTCCTTTTTCAATCCTTTAATTTATTTTTATTTACGAATTATCCCCTCAACACTTTCGGAAACCCCAAAAAGTGCACCCTGTTTTAAGATAATTACAATTTACACCCTGATTCATTGCGAATAGACTATTACGTCCTTGTGTTCATGCCAGTTCCCTTCCCAAAATGGAGGGTATTATCGGTAACACGCAATTTTAAAATAAATTCATGATTTTAAGTTAAATATTCGAATTTTCATGTTTTAAAAATAATCTTAATTTGGCATTTTTCTTTTCTAAATTAAAAATTATGGATTAGTGTTTAAAATATCCATTTTTAAAATGATAATAAATATTATGACTTTTTGACTTTTAAAAATATATATATTGGTGAGAATATTCTGATTTTTTTAATTTATAAAATGAAAAATCTTATTTTACCTTTTTATTTAATTAAATTAATAATAATAATAATAATTCCTGTTGGATGGAATTTCTATTTTTGGAAAATGAAACACTGAAATTTAAAAAAACTTATTAATAGACACTAAATTCTCTGCCCTTTTCTATTTAAAAATTAAATTTTTTTTTGGACCGTAGGAAAAAAAAATTAATTAATTACACGCACTAGCTCCTAGTAGGACTTCATAAAAAGTATAAGAACATGAGATCGAAGAGAATAGAACAGTACGTAGTAATGATTATAGTGGTGGTCTGAAAAAAAAACTGTTGCTGTATAACCGAACAGGGACAAAAATACGAAAAAGTAGATATGTCGAACATATATTGTTAACCGTCGTAATTTTGGTATGGAAGTCATGCTCGAGCGTAGTGTTTACACAACTTTCCTCTAGATATAGTTACCGATGAAGTTTCATTTGTCGATGTTCGGTCTTAATGTATACGAGTTTTTTAAAATAGAAGCGAGATCGGGATGTTAATTTGGTTTGGTTATACTTGCCACCAAACATTCAAACGCGACGAAATAAAAACACAATGAAAAATATTACTCGAATAAGTTTCAATTATTGTAATATTATTCCCAATTATTGAAAATCACAGGTGAAAATTAAAACTCATTTTATTTCTATATAATTGAAGGATCCATTATAATTTTTTTTTTTTTTTTATTGCTTCTGAAAACGATAATTTTAGTTAAATTTAATCATGCCTGTCGGTAAAAAGTAATTAAAATTATAAATAAAAAAAAATTACAGAGTTGAAAAAAAATGAAGAGGAAATTACAAAAATAACTAGCATCCAAAAATAAAATAAAAAAATAAAAAATAAAATAAAAACATTAAATGACATCCAACCTCTTGTTTAATCAATTAAGCCAGCAATTAAAAATTAATATATATTAATTATTTCCAACCCCTAAGTTTGTTGAGCATCGAGGATAATTTCGTAAATTGGAGAGTTTAATTTCTAATTTTTTAGGTAATTCTCTCAAATTTACCTTTAATTAAATTTGTAAATAACCTATTCAAGGTAAGATGTAAATAAATTATTGTTATATTAATATATTTAGATATATTAGCATGCTATTTTGAACATGGTAAAAAAATTGATAATTGATGGGTTAGGATTAAATACATTAATTTGTATTTTTTTCTCGAACATTGTCAATTTGAGTTATTGTAGTGTCACTGTGACACCTGAGTAAAGGAAGGGTACATGAATGAACCGATATCGCATTCGAACGAAACGATCGTAAGAATAAAATGAAGAAAAAAAAAGGTTTAAATGTAACGACCCAAGCCCACCGTAGTAGATATTGTCCTCTTTGTGTTTTCTCTTTCGGCCCCTTGAAGCTTTAAAATGCGTCTGTTAGGAAAAGGTTTTCACACTCTTGTAAAGGGTGTTTCGTTATCCTCTCCAACCACCACCCCCCTTGGGAGCCCAACGTCCTCTCTGGCACACCGCCTCGTGTCTACCCCTTCGGGGTCCAGCCTGTGGGACCCCCACCAAATCCACCCCCCTTCGGAGTCCAACGTCCTCTCTGACATACCGCCTCATGTCTACCCCCTTCGGAGAACAACCTCCTTACTAGCACACCGTCTCGTGTCTACCCCCTTCAGGGTCCAACCTCCTTACTAGCACACTGCCTTGCGTCTACCCCCTTCGGGGAACAACCTCCTTACTGACACACCGTCTCGTGTCTACCCCCTTCGGGGAACAACCTCCTTACTGGCACACCGTCTCGTGTCTACCCCCTTCGGGAAACAGCCTCCTCGCTGGCACATCATCCAGTGTCTGATACTATTTGTAACGACTCAAACCCACTACTAACAGATATTGTCCTCTTTGGACTTTTCTTTTCTGGTTTCCCCTCAAGACTTTAGAATGTATCTGTTAGGGAAAGGTTTTCACACACTTATAAAAGGTGTTTTGTTCTTCTCTCCCAGGATCAAAGTTACTACCTACAAAATATATATATTTTATTATTACTATTATTATTATTAAAAGTGGAAAGGGTTGTTTTGGAGATTCCAACAGGATGCATGCCTTAGTTATATGAGTAATTAAATGGAGATGATGAGATTCTTTGGTCAATTTTTATTTATGTCATGCTTCATCCTATCCCTTATTTTCAATTTTTACCGCCTTTATAAATTTTTACCATTCTATTTGTTTTTTCAAAATTTACCTCACTTAACCTTAAAATTTCTTAAAAAACATTATAATTTTTATTTTAAAACATTGTTAATAATGGTATTTGAACATAAATTTAATAAACTATAAACACAGGTATAATTTGAACTATTCTAAGTTGACTATTCTAAGTTTCGTCTTTTGTTGTCACCTGAACTGAATTGCTTGAATCTAGACGATGGTAATTTTACTTTGACCAAAACAACTACCATTGTGGCTAACGTTATAATTAATAGTCACCCTATTTTAAACATGTCCTTTGAATCTCGTACAATAATGCCCAAGGATTCATAATGTCAGTTCTGTCAAATGGTTAGTTGTTAGATCTCACGTTATTTATAAGAGTGTAGAAATCTCTCCCTAATATACGCGTTTTAAAACCGGTTAAAAAACAACAAATTTATCCGGGTTGGATTGGATTTAAACGCATTGAGAAAGCCAAATAATGGGCCCTAATCTAATTTAGCCCAAAAGGTTAGAACAGAAGTTATGGGCCTATATGGGCCATAGGCCCATAACTAATGGGCTTTAGAAAATAATAAACTATAATTTTCTCGAACCGACAATTAATAGTTAGGTGCTGCTAAACTATATTGTTCACCTAACATTATAAATATATATATATAACATTCTATACAATATTATATAATTCAACGTTTTAATAGTCTTTTAAGTCCCTACCAAGATATTCAAAATATAAGCAACGACCCGTTTAAAATTTAATTATTTAATTTTAAGTGTCTCTTTCTCGGGAGTGAATTTGGATTAGATTCGCAGTCATTATTATTTCTCGAGTAGATCAGATCCTATCAATATTAATTTTGCAATTTATTAATTAAGATATATGAATTTATTTTTTTTTTTATTATATCCTAAAACATTCTTAAAATAATTTTTTTAATAATTTGATTTTGTTAATGAAGGGTATATAAAAAGGACAAAAAAGGAATAAATGAAGTGGAAAATGAGAGAATGATGACATAAATACTTTAGGAAATAGAATTGGAATATTCGAAATAAAATGTAAAAGGTTTTATCATATAGTTATGTTTTATTATAAAGAATATTAAATTATATTCCTAAAGTTATTTCCATATATGATACCTACCTTTTTCTTTATTCTTATTTTGTATTTTTTTGTGTGAACTTTTACTTTATTTTCTTTATTTTATTCTCCCTCACCAACATATTTTCTTCTGCCCATTATAAAGTAAAAAAAAGTAATTTTTTTTAATTTATAAATAATTAAATTAATTTTACTTTATATATAGTAATTTAAATTAAATTTTTGGGACTTATTTTATTTTAATATTTATACTCCTAGGTAGTTGGTCTCTCTATATAACATACAGATATATAAATACTATATATCATGAAAATTTTAGTTAGAGACATGACGATATTGGAAAATGACACAAAAAGAACATAACGATACAAGATTAACATTATACTTGTATATAATATAATAATTAAAATAAATATAGTTTAAAATTAGAGCGAGCAAAATGGGATTTAAACTATTTTTTAAAAATATCTTTCAATATTATGTAAATATATCACATTTGAAAAATTAAATTATATTAATTAAACTGCACGTGGATTGGTTGAATACATAATTCCAGTCAAATAAATAAATAAAACAAGATTCCTCCCAACGACTAAATACTGAAAATATATATATATTGTGTATATAATGTATATTTTATTTTATTTTTGTTACATATGTGAATGCACTTAAAAAATAATGTAAGCGCGTGTACATATTATGGAATAAAATAAGTCCATGTCAATTATTATTCATGTTTTAAAAAAAACATAAAAGAATAAATAGTATTTATCAAGGTGAGTAATTAAAGACAAAATTTGAGTCAACAACAAAACCAAGGATTTGACCAAATCCCAAATCCTGTCGATAGAAATATTATATAATATAATTTTAAAGAAAATAAAAAGGGTTAAAATATATTAATAAAATACAATAACAGTCGATTATTACTCATTTTAACTGAGATGTTTTAGTTGATACGATTGTTTATATCGATATATAATTTTGTCCACATCGATATGGTTTAATTGGCACGATTGTATTTAATATACAAGATATGATCGGGTAGTGAAGTGGAAGTAGCAAGCTTAGCCACGTGGATTGATGACAAGATGCCATGTAAGCAAGCTATTAAACGCGGAAACCTTTTTAGTATTATTGGAATAATATAATCTTTTTATCCTCCACTATCTTGGTTACTTTATAAATTATATTTTAATCTTAATAAATCTCGAATATTTTTTTAAAAAAGATTATAATTAAAAATACTAAATTTCGTTTGTTCACACTCGTTCACACTACATTTTTTAATTTTGTAGATATTTTAAGGTTGGGAAATGTGACATGTTTTTTAGTGGACCTGGATAATGTCGTCCAATTAATAATAATAAAATAATAAAACTTACTGACACGTGTCTCTCTCAGTTCGATTTAGCGGTTGGCCGTTAGAGTTGCCGGTCAAATTCCCTCCATTTTCACCACCAATCATGCTTCTCATAAATACTTCGTAATTTCTTCTTTATTTCATATATATTTTTTAAAAACATTAATTTAATTTATTTTTTTTTAATATATATATATATATATATATAATAAATAGCAAAACAAATAAATATATAGATAATACTCCATTTTAATATTTATGATTTGAATTCTATTTTGATTATAAGCGTAATGAAAATTCCACGGTCAATTTTAACAAAAAGCCAAATATATTTAAAAATAATTCAAAAGGCAAATTTACGAACAGGCCCCTTAACTTTCCTTTCCTAAACACCATTCTGTTCACCTAATATTTGACGCGTCATCATTTTTGGCATGGGCTTATTAGTTATTTCACTTTGACCCGACCCGACCCGGAATCCGATTTGTTACGCCTCTGCTTTTATTCACTATATATATATATATATATATATATACAGCCTTCAGTCTCGGCGTTCCCTCGCTCTTTTCAACCAAAGTTCTCTAGACGTTTCTCTGTTTCTTCTTCTTCCTTTGTTTTCCTCTGTTTCTCCGATTAATTTCTTCTCAACTTCGAAATTCTTTCTTGTCTCTGATTCTTCTTCTTCTTACTACCACGACGCATTTTCTGTCGGATTTTTCTTCCCCGGAAGTTCTTGAGTGATCTCCTCTCAATTTCGTTTTCGCCGCCGCTATTTACACTTCCTGGAATTCTCTACCCGGTTTCTCAACATTCCTAGGTATTGTTTCTCTCTTTTCCTCTGTTTTAATGTACTGTTTGTTCGAGTCTGCTCTTCGCTTCTGCGATGAATGTCGCTTTCGATCATTGGTGAAAGGTTCGTCGAAAGCATTTTTCAGTTGTAATGTGTCTGAGATAGTTGCTTTAAACATATATTTGTTATCAGTTTTTGGAAACTTATTTCTAGCTATTCGCTCCCGGCGTCGGCTCAGTGGCAATTCAGATTCTGTTAGTTCGCTGACGGAAGTGGACTCTCGTTTTGCAGATCGATGGAAAATTTCGGAAATGATTTCCTCGATTACCTCGTCGATGACTACTACGACGTGGCTGATTTTGATAACGGCGAAACGCAGAGTAGTAGCGACGTGGAATCTCTGGACTCTGATTTCCAGGACGATTTTGAGATGGTATAGTATCCTTGCCTTTTTATATTAGGTTTTGTTAAGTGGGAACAATGACTGAAAATGACGTGCGACTTTAACAGAGCAAATCAAGAACTGATACGTCTGCGTTGGAAGCTAGAAATGGTAAAGATATACAGGGCATACCTTGGGAGAGGCTTCATTTTACAAGGGAAAAGTGTCGCGAGACACGTTTGAAACAGTACAGAAACTACGAGAGCCTCTCACGCCCTCGCCAAGACCTCGAAAAGGTCAGTCGCTCGGTCTTCTCATGGGAGCCGTCAATTCAATTTTGTTTAGCTAGTTGCGTTTGATTCAAGTAAATAGAATTTCAGATTCTCTTGGAATCCCTAATTTACTTTCCTGCTTTTCAAATAAATATAAATTATGGAGTTACTGTTCCTCACTTCTTCGCATGATTGAAGAATAAACTTTGGAGATAACTCGCGAATATTGTGCTTTTCTTGCTTAACAGGAATGCTTGCAAGTAGAGATGGGGAATTCTTTCTATGACTTTCAGTTCAATACGAGGCTTGTCAAATCAACAATTGTGCATTTCCAGGTTGAGATTCTTGTTCATAGCATTTGTTTTTGTTCTTGTTATCATACTTGTTCGTGTTCATGGCCATTTTAATATTTGGAACTGCGCTGTTCCTGGATCTTCTTTGAATTTGTTTTAAACATCCTAGTGCAGTCAGTGATATCTCGTTGGTACCATTTGTTAATCTGTGCAGCTCAGAAATCTGTTATGGGCAACTTCAAAGCATGATGTATATCTAATGCAGAACTATTCAGTATTGCACTGGTCTTCATTGCTTCGAAGGAGCAAAGAGGTACTAAATGTATCCAAACCAGTTGTTCCCACCTTGGTATGTGGTCTAACTGATCTATAAATGCAATTTATGCTCTAAAACCTCATAATCGTAATTAATTATTTTATTTACAATTTTATATTATCTATGGTATGAAAATTTAAGGTTAATGTAATCGTGAACAGTATGTGGTCGATATACAAGAGGATCGTGTTCAAGTAATAATTTAAAGAATTTATGGTATATGGATAAAGTTGGGTGCTTTATCCTAGTTACACTATTGATACGACCTACTTTGTAATCCTTACAAATTATTTGTTCCAAATCGTTAGTGTGGAGACATGCAAGTGAGAGTATTTTATATAATGAATTTGTATAAGACTAGACCAATAAGTATTTAATATCTCTTTATAAATCTGTTAATTGAAAAGATTAATATTTTACATGGTGATCATATGCGACTCGATCTTAATCTTGAGTGAGTTATGAATTCCTGCTTGCTAGAGCTTGTCTTTTAATTTCATGGGTGAGAAGGACTCTTTTAGCCAATTCAATATGCCTATCATTTTGGGACTTAAGATTTAACCAAATAGGGAGTTGGGAACACAATATCATGAGATGTAATTCAATTCTATCCATTGATAGAAAGTAACTGAGTTGTTCTCAAGTACTGATTTTGGAACTTGAACAACGAGGATCCACTTTCTCATTGGAAGCATTAGGAACCATTCCAAATGAACTCTTAAGAACTAAAGTTCTTGTTGCAATAACAATGGATGGAAATGAACTCGTCATTCATATAGCGGAAACATTGGGAACCGTTTTGATTATAGTTTCAACTGTGTATGCAGAAACTCCCTGGACTGAGGTCTCAGTCACTTTCCAGAGTTCAGATAAGCACCATGGCTGTGAAAGAGAATCTAATTGTTGCTGGTGGTTTCCAAGGGGAACTTATTTGCAAGGTGTGCAAGTCAAGCACACTTGATAACTTCCATTACATTTTCCTTGTGTGGTTCTAAACACCTCGTTTTTGTCTTTCTTGTGCCTTCGTTCAGTACCTAAATCATCCCCAGGTTGCATTCTGCACAAAAATTACAGCAAGTGAGAATGCCATCACCAATGCAGTTGATATCTATCAAGATTCAGTGTAAGCATCATTACTATATTTGCGGTAGCATACAAAAAGAAGACGAATAACCAACCATTGTTTTAATGCAGTGGTAAAATAAGGATCATGACAGCAAACAATGATGCTAAAGTCAGGATTTTCGATGCCGAGAATTTCGCTTCCCTCGGCTGCTTCTCGTTCGACTGGTCTGTAAATGTGAGTGCCACCCAGTCAGGTTTTCATTGTTACAGTTTCATAATTCAACAATGTGGCCTTACACCATTCTCTTACAGAACACATCCGTCAGTCCAGATGGGAAGCTGCTTGCTGTTCTTGGGGACAATCCAGATTGCTTGATCACCGACGCAAACTCGGGCCGAGTGAGTACTTTCTTTCTTTTGCAGTGGATGTACTTCAATGTAGGAAAAAATAGTCGAATGCTAAATGGTAGGTTGGTTTTGAGCACAGACAATTGGGAGCCTCAGAGGGCACCTAGACTATTCTTTCACCTCGGCATGGCATCCAAATGGGCATATTCTGGCAACAGGAAACCAAGATACAAGCTGTAGGCTGTGGGATGTGAGGAAAATGTCAGAGTCCATGGCCGTTGTAAAGGGTAGGATGGGAGCTATAAGAGCTGTGAAATTCAGCTCAGATGGAAGATTCATGGCCATGGCTGAACCAGCAGACTTCGTGCATATCTTCGATACCGAATCAAGTTGGGTTGAAGGACAAGAAATTGATATGTTTGGAGAGATAGCGGGCATATCATTCAGCCCAGACAGTGAATCTCTTTTCGTTGGTGTGTCTGATAGAACTTACGGTAGCTTATTAGAGTTCAACAGAAGACGTCACAACAGGTATTTGGACTCCATGATTTGATATGCTAAACTCAAAATGCACCAGTAAATAATTCTTTACTGTGGATTAAGGGTGAAAAAAAAAGAAAGAGTATAAGGTTAAAAACTTGCAACTTTTTTTTTATCTCCAAAATTGCACATCTGATTATTGGGCTCAGATTTTTTCTTAGTGTGGGCTTAGGATCCAAGCCTCAATGCTTAGGAATATATATATATATATATATAAGTTTGATTTAGTAATATAAAAAAGTGATGGGGGCAAATAAGTCTTAAAAATGGTTTTGATTATGTGTTTTTAATTAGTGATAGGAGATTAATTAGTATATATATTAAGTCAATGGGATAGAGATATATATATAGAAAAATAAAAAATAAAAAATTGATGAGTTGGGTCTTGGAACTCTACGCACATGCTTACTTCGTACCTTCAAACTAACACAAATACAGCTCATTTTCTTTCTCTCTAATCACATTTCTAATTAACAATTATTCATGAGGTTTATATAATAATAATAATAATATCTTATTTAAGTAGATGTTAATTGTGAATATATATATATATTTGATCATGTTTTAACGGATTAAATTATGCTCAATTTTTTTTTATAAAAATTCTTGATATATATATATGATCATGTTCGCTCAGTTTTTTTTTTTAAATTATTGATATATATATATATATATATATTTATTTGATCCTGTTTTAACCGGTTAAATTATACTTATTTTTTTTTATAAATAATTTTAAGTATTTATTGTAATTATCCAAAATTATAGTTGCTTTTCTGAACCCAAAACTTATACAAAACGAGCATTTATAAAAAAAATATACAAAAATTAAAATGGAATGAAGTATAAAATAAAATTAAATTAAAGAAAAATAGAAGAATTAAAATATAATGTATTTTAAAGAATAAAATAAAAATAGAAATAGATGATGGAGGAGAAAGAAAGCGGCTTCATGAATTCTGATACGGGAGAGTGTCGGGCACGTGACTGAATTTTCCAATTCATGCCCCGCCCAACACGCTCCAACATCCATTCCGGATTCCCTCTCTCTCAGCCCCAATTTGGTCAATTCACTGCTTCCCTCCCCTTCCTAATTTTCCCACGCGATTCTCAGCGCGTGCTCTCAAACCATCTCACATTGAGCTCCAACGAGTTGGAAATGCGCGTGGGGAAGTTCACAAGAGTAGAACCCACGGCCTCGTCTCCAGAATCAGGCGCCGCAGTCCAAGACCTTGTCCCACGCGCACCTTACTTCTCCATAAACGCGGCTTCTTCCTCCTCGCTTCAAATTTCAATTCTTCCCTCTCTAACCTCACTTTAACTTGACTTCAACTTGAATTTAACTACGGTTTTCTCACGCAATTAACCATGGTTGAGTTTCCTACCCCAAAAGTCCTTCCCTGTCGTGTCGCTTGTTGGGGATTTTTTATTGTTATTTATTTATTTAAATAATGTAATTTCAATTAATAAAAAATAAATATAAGATAATTGCAAAAGTAATAATAGGGTTATTAAATCTAGTCAGACTAAATTGTATCCCATGTATACAAGTAATTAATTGAATCGTGTCTTATGATAGTGATTTAAGGTAAATCGTGTACAGTAAATATGAACTTGAAGTGACATAGTTATAGAAGTAGAATCTACGAGAGTAATGTTATGAAACTCGTGTACATGAGTTCCAACCTAACTCGTGCAACACGCACATGAGTTCGTGGGACCCAACAAAATCCCACTAGCTTATCTACCTCCTCACGTTCAAAACTCCATTCCTTCGTCAAACAACTCTTTTCTATTACTTCTCTCACAAAATTTGTTGTCATCACTACTGAAACACTACCAGTTGCACTGGCATTCCTATGTTTGTATCTTCGTACTTTTTATTGCTCCAAGTAATTTCTATCGAGTTATCTTCTAATAAACGTATGAGGTAAGTTATGAATTTGTCAACTATACACCATGGTGCCCTTGTAGAGCCGTTTGACCCATTCACCAACTCATTTTTTATTCTAATAATTTCATTTAATGCCCATAATACATGCACGTTCTCTTCTTTAAACATTATACGAATAATTAAACTTTATAATAAAATTCATTAATAATGTTCTTTAGTCAACCCATGAGAAGATTACCAATAATTATCATCCACCCATATGATCATATTGTTATTTTCGGAACATAAATACTATAATTAGAACACAAAATAAAAAATATATACATGAATATAATCAAAATCAGTGGCTGATTGTGGGTCTCGAACCAGGTGGAAAAGTAAAATGAAGCATCAAAATTCAAAATTTTGGACTTAACCCATTGGCCCACTTGCTATAAATTTCAGTATCCAATGAGCTGACACACAAAAGCTCACAAAACCGTGTGGGGCCTCTCCCAGGTGTGCGTAATGCAATCGGGGTCATGCCGACGATGTACACGTCCAAGCCCACCGCTAGTAGATATTGTCTTTTTTGTTCTCCTCTCAAAGCTTTAAAACGCGCTTGCTATGGAAAGGTTTTCATGTTGTTATAAAGGGTGTTTTGTTCTCCTCTCCAACCAATATGAGATTCTCGCAACAATGAAGAGGCATAAAGATTTACGAGTTCAGAGCTCTCAAACTAGATTTAATAATACGAGAGTTGTAACAAAATTTGAAGCAAGAAATGTCAGAAGGGGATGAATTATTTGGCTGCAAAGCAAAAGAAAGAGTAAAGTAATTAGTGAGTAAGTATGAACACGAGGGTTTTCTGGTCAACGAAACTTGGATGAACGTGATTATGAAGCTAAGCTATGGCGGATAATTGAGATTATTTTTAAAACGCTCGTGAACTTTTGGAGGCTTATAAAAAGGGTATACGCCATTGTAGGCTGAGAAACAGAAACACACATAGAATTAAGCTTATAAGGAAGAAAAAAAAATCAGTTTAAAGTTTGAAGTTCGTCGTTGTTGTTCTTGCTTCCCCCTTCTGCAACTCCCCGCTTCTCTGAATCCCTTTCTGTTAATTATCTGTGCTTTTCAGGTTCTGATTTTTGGGTTTGTTTGTTTGTTCGTGATGAACAATAATCAAGCTTAGGATTGTGGAGAAGAACAGGTATTTTCAGAATCAAGATTCAGGATTTCTGTTTTTTATTTCAATTTAATGTGTTTTTGTGTTTAATCGAGAGATCAATCTGTTCTTGGAGGGTGAATTTTAGTCCCTCGAGGTTGGTTTTTCTTGTTAATTTTGTGTTTTGATATGAAGGGGTTCTTTATTTTGTTCAAATCCCTTTGATAATTCTTTGTTCGTGGCCTGTTTTCTTTCTATTTTAACAAGAATCAGGTTCCTCTGTAAACAAATCCTATCTTTTTTGTTCTTGAATTAATGGCAGCCGCCATGGATTTCTATAGTGAAGGATCTCAAACAGACCACTTTGGTGGTGAATTAATGGAAGCAATTGTACCTTTTATCAAAGTTGCTTCCTCCTCCTCCTCCTCTGTTTCTTCTTCTTCTTCTTCTTCTTCCTTCAATTTCTCTCACTCTGTTCCTCAACAGTGCTCTAATGGCTGCTCCACTTCGATGAACTCAGAATTTTCAAATGGGTTCTCGACCCAAACCCTTATTGGGAACGAACAGCCATCTCAAATCTTCCATTTCCAAACCCCATTACCTTTTGCTTATGGGAAACCAAGCGAACAGCTGAATCAACAAACGACGCCCATGTTCCTCTGCCCCAAGGCGATCCCGATGAAGCAAGTGGGTTCATCTTCAAAACCCACGAAGCTTTACAGAGGGGTAAGGCAACGGCATTGGGGGAAATGGGTGGCGGAGATCCGGCTGCCACGGAACCGAACTCGGCTCTGGCTTGGCACCTTCGACACTGCTCAAGAAGCTGCGTTGGCGTATGACAAGGCAGCCTTCAAGCTACGAGGGGACTCTGCCAGGCTCAATTTCCCCCACCTCAAGCACCAAGGCTCCTGTGTTGAAGGCGAGTTCGGTGCGTATAGGCCTTTACATTCCTCTGTTGATGCAAAGCTCCAAGCAATTTGTGACAACTTGGCTGCGCCGCCGCCCAAAGGCAGCTCAAAGAAGTCAAGGTCCCAATCATCCTCCTCCACGGTGGTGGAAGCGGCGGCTGTGAAGGTCGAGAGCGATGGGTCTGCAGGGTCTTCCCCATTATCAGATCTTACATTCCCTGACTTCACAGAGCTGCCATGGGAACACAATCAAGCTTGGGAGAATTCAATGCTTGAGAAATATCCTTCTGAGATAGATTGGGCTTCGATCTTGCCTTGATAATTTGATCGGAATCTTCGACGGCACCTGCAACAGAGTTTTTTAAAGGTTGCAGGGCGAGACTCATGGCTCAAATTCTTTTGTCACATATTATGTCAATGTCTACCATGGTCAGCTGGTTTTTTTTCTTGCAAGACCATGGTATGATTTAATTTGGTGTTCTTATTTCTTTTGTCAGTCGTAGTAGTTGTAATCATTTTTTCATTGGTATATTATTATTATTGTCTAGTATTTATTGTTAAACAAATGACTTGTTCAGACTTTCTAATATCGATATTAACATTGAAACTTGAAAGAATTATGTAGACAAAAACAACCAATAAAACTTGAATAGTATATTGCGGAAGATTGGAAGGGGGTCCTATATTAACTATACTGTTTATCAGTAAGGAATACATCTCCATTGTTATGAGATCTTTTGAGAAAGTCCAAAGTAACCCGTGAAAGTTTATGTTCAAAGTAAACAATATTATAATATTGTAGAGATTCGTGGTTCCTAACACAGTTAGACAAACAGACAATTCCATCTATAAACTGAAAAATTTAATACAAATCGATCCCATTTCTTAAAGGGTTTAGACGGATGACTTATTCTACTGAAATGTTTCATTTGGCCTAAAAAGAAAGCTCGGACAATAAACCTGTTTACTTCCAAGTTCATACAAGGTATCGGGGAATAAATTAATGACCCCTCTAACCTATTTACTTTTCGGAGAATATTCATACTATTTGAGAACTAAGAAATTGAGTATCTGAAAAAACTAGAAGAATAAGAAGAGGTTTTAAGATGTAATATGAGCAGAGATGATAACTAAGCTACTGATCGAAGAGAGTCATCGGGAAAGTTGAGATCAAAAGCAGCAAAGTATACCCACGACAGCAAGACTCATCCTGCATGTTTATCTCTCGGATCGATTATCTTCAATTGAACCGATGATCACATAAATTTGCCAAGTTCCATCTTCTTCTTGATTGCCTTTTGACCATGATATATAATGGAGTCTAATATCCCCGAAACAGTAAAAACTCCTGAAGGAAGTCATTATAAAGTGAGACAATGTATCATAACAAAACCACAATGTATCAGGAAAGTTGATTGGTTTGTTCTTGACTTGTTTGAGTGAAAGTGAATCAGAAAACTAAAAAGTTTACAGGGCAAAGGGCATGATAAAACTTGACATGGATCGCATCAATAAAGGAAGTATTTACAACTGCGAGCAGATTTTATGATTTTTCAAAAAGAGTAGAGGAACTATTCAAGTGATCATGAAAAGTTGAATTGATTGAAAAAGGAAAAATTATCAAAGTTTTGTGTACTGTCAACTGATTGAGGTTCAAATAACTCAAGTAAATTACCTCCAACTATAGCGCAAACATTTGTTAAGAAGTGAAAGAATGAGACATGCTCCTCTGTGAATGTCACCTACAATATGAAATATAATTGGTTAGCTAAGACACCCGAAAAATTCCAAGATGTAGACAAGGCAAAACCCATAAAGGAGCTTGAAGCAAAGCTCAAGGTCTTTGCAACATACTTCAACATAAAAACGTTGATCCCACCTTTATAGGAGACAGGTCATAGAAGAAAAAAACTCCATGAAGATCCTGGAAGCTTTCACCGTCTATGCCCCTCAAGTGTTGGGTTACAGAGAACTGCACTTCCAATATAGGATCTTAAATAGCAAGCTCAACAAATAACCATCCGAATGATATAAACTAGAAACATTCAAGCTCAACTCAACCTGATTTGACTTTATAGCCTTTCCCTTCACGTCCTTGTAAACGGTAGGCACAACCTGCAAAGAAATTGTAGAAATACATCTCGCTAGTAAAAAAAAAAAACTCAACCAATTGACATATGAAATGCAGAATAGTAGAAAAGAAATTGCAACGCTAGAGAGGTAAAGAATTATAAAGTAGATGCACAACATTCGAAGTATAACTCTAGAGAGGTAAAGAATTAAGGAGACAGGAAATACATGTATACGTGTATATAGAAAATATTTCCCACATTGATCCATCCTAAGAACAGTAAATCTTGATGGAAAAGTTAAAAAAGGAAATTGGCAGATGAGTAACTTAAGTTCTCTCTCTCTCTCTCTCTCTCTCTCTCTCTCACATTCACACTAGTGTGTCTTGGATTTAGACAAAAATACATTCAACGTATAAGTTATAAATTAAATAATGAAAGCCAGGATCACAATCAGAATACAAGAAATAGAAACAATCAGATATATCATATAACTACAGCAAAAATATTTAGTCATCGTGAAAATGTTAATTCCAGAGAACGAGAAGAATGATCGAAAAAAATGACTGAACTTAGAAAAACCTTGATAAAATATTGGAACATTCCACTGAGCGTTCCTTGACTCCATTGCGCACTTGAAGCAGAAGTAGAAGAAAAATAAAGGGAGAAAATGAGAGGAAAATACTACAATTAGTTCAAGCTAAAAGGATGATTGAACTTCAAACAAACAGAAAGGAACCTACCCATCAAGAGGATTTACAACACCTGGAAAATCATCTCCAAAATTTAATCTGTTAATCCTGTGGGTTATCTGAAGAATATATAAATAAATGAGATAAGTTACCTGCAGAGAAATGTAGCAAATTTCTCATTCTAAAACCAGTTCCTTACATTAAAAGTATCCCACTGAAATGATGCTAATGGATTATGTATCTGGAAGTACGGTAGTTGAAAGCTTTTTCCGGGTGCAAAGTGAAAATTTCCTGCCACCTTATTAACTTCCAAGAACCCATATATATTGCATCCTTCACCTTCTTCATTTTTCACCCTTTTGAAGAAACCTTCTCGTTTGCACTAAAAATATAAAGCCAACATACGAGAGATTCCATTCAACCGAGAAAGTATAATCCAATCTTGCTATGCAAAAGTTTTGAAGACAATATATGGTATATACAACAATGTCCAAGTAAATTAGGATGATAAGCATTCACCATTAAGGGAATAAAGCGTTGAAGCAAAACAAAAAAGAGAGTAATAGAAATCAACTGAATGCTAAATTTCCCTAAAGTGAAAACAGAACACAGAAAGAGAAGGGCTTCATGAAGTTCTTTGGCAAACGAACATCAATTGCCAATTTGAGTTATCTGATGAAAATTGACAATTTGAAAGGAGTTATGACCAATTTAACTCAGGGCTATCACTATGCTAAGTGTGCAACCATATCCAACAATGCCAATTTCAATCCTCTCCAACAATTAGTTACTTAATGAGAAGCAATTGTTATAAGATGGCATCTAAATGAGAAGCAAATTGTCAGAACAATCACAAAACTGAAGATACATTCGCAAAGTCAACCTCAGTCCAGAAAACTATCTAGTTTATTCGAATAGATTTCAGTGGAGAGAAAAATATTTAAATGACAATTTGTTGAGAATATGAAGCCCAAAACAATCAAGGCCCATTTGTCAATTAGTAACCTAGCAATTTAATTGAGCTGGCTGCGGCTGCGTTTTTTTCGTATACAGAAGAAGAGGCCGTGGGTGTTGACTGTTGTGTGTTGTTTGACAAGAAGAAAAACCGTGACCTTGAGGTAATTTTTTTTTGGATGTTCTTGCAGCATTGGCTTATTCTCAATCGATGTAACTTGATTGACACCACCACTTTGGGTGAACCAATATAAATCTGGTGTCAATCTCTCTTCCTTTTAACCCTGATTTATTGTCGTTCTTAGTGCCTAGAGGCGCAGTTTGATTCATCAATTCTTTTAAGCTGTGGGTTTCCAAATTGTTTATTCACCAGATATTTGGAACAGAACTTAATTTGGGTTTAGATGAAATATATGTTGTCTGAATTTGGTTGAAAATTTAGATTGAATATATTTTTATGACCACGCAGTTTGCATCTCAAAGAAATGTAGTAAAATTTTTTTATGCAGGAAGTAAACCAACCTGGTCAATTAGATCTGGATGAGACAAAGCCCAACCTTTACTACGATAAGCTTCACGCACGTCTTGACAAGAATTACAACAATCGTCATCTAACTGAAAAACAGAACAAAAGGAAAGAAAAAAAAATCAATTAGCGATTGATTGAATTATACAGTTTCAAATTTTTACCAATTAAATCAACATATTAAACAAACTTCAAAATTTGAATCGGCAGGTTAGTTCGATCAAGAACATGTAATCTACTGAATGTACCCATCAATACCTATGAAGTACGGTAATACTGAATTTTTCTCAAATTACTCGTAAAGAACTTGAAAAGGTAATTAAACTTTGCTCCAACATAAAAATCCAAAAAATGAAGTACAAACTTACTGCCCCATAGCAGGAACCACAGTATGTCTCATTGTGCTCGAGTCTGCCACCATGTCTCTGTAAAGGCTTCTCAATCTGCATGAAGTAGAATCAGAATCGATAACAATGGAGAAAAGAAGCAACTCATAATACAGTGACCCTAAATTTAGCGGTGCGAGGTACCAAAATCAACAATCACCAAAAATCATTCTCGTTTGCAACACCATCTGGTGTTGACTCTATATATTGTTGATAGAAAATGAAGGGGAACAAAAATCCAGCCTTCAAAAGAATATGTAATTACCTTAGATGATCCAATCCCATCTGGTCTTGAATCTATCACATTGCCATGGTAATCTATTCTTTTCTTTACTATATCATGTTTCTGCATAATTAAAAGACATTAGAAAGAGATACAGTATTTAGCTGTTAAAATTAACCAAAAGATTCCAATTGCCAAGCATATAAGTGAATTTTAGGGATGCCATACCACATCAAGGTGTTGCTCTCCACTTATGTCCATAGCATCAAGACTGAGAACAGAACATGGAAGTGCAGGAAATGTAACATCAAACTGCACAATTGAATATGAATATTACGTCGATGCACATTCAAGTGCAAGTCCAGGAGCATATTTCCAAATAAAGAACAGTAAAAGAAAAAACATAATATGTGTTCAAATGCAACTAATCTAAATCATTAAAAGAAAATGAACCCTTGTAAGCAGAGTAGAAAACCAACAAACAAATAAAAGACATGTTTCCACTTTGCAGGTAAATTACATTGATTCGTAAGTGCTCTCCTCTTGAAGTATCTACTATAAGCTTTGTCTCTGTTACAGTATGTACATACATACCTGAAATTAGAACAGCAAACTCACAACATGTTATCATAAAGGAAACAAAACACAAACAAACAGCCCCTCTTTCATGCAGCACGAACCAGAGCTGTGCATGAAACAAGAACAGAACAACCTAAGAAAAAGGAAAAAGAAACAAAACAATGGGAAAACGGCAAGGAATACAATCAATATTCAATTGCAACGAAGTAATTAAACACATACTTACCCTAAACAACTAGAAACGACACTTTTTTGTTTACTAATCTACTCACTCATTTTGTTCATAAGATACCAAAAAAAAGCATGATAGTGACAAAACAACCCCCAAGAACCCTACCAAAAAGTCGCTACACATTATCTCATTCCTGAGCAAATTGAGCTAAGTAAGTTCCAAAACGTGTATGCAGAAAAACCTCCAACAACAAACATAGCAAGCACAGAATCGACGAGAAAATATAAATGGCGAAACGTACGAAGCTCGGAGAAGAAGAGCAAGAGCATTATAATGGAAGATATAATAGTGATGAATCCTCCGGACAGTGTACGGCTATAAAAATCTTCGCTGATCTTCGGATAAGCGTCCAGTTTACGAATCTTGTTCATCAAGCTTTCCATCCCGAAAGCGAGAGAGAGCGAGAGAAATCTCGATTCACGATGAAGAAATGAATGATCTGAACAGTTTTGATTGCTCAATTTGGAAAGCAATCAATTGAAAAAACTTATTAGAGTTTCAAATCTTTAAACGAAGGAAGAATGTTGATTTTCCGGGGAACAGAAACCTGACTCAGTTGGAACGAAACCATTTTTTTTTTCTTTCTTTTTTTTCGTTACGTGGAAAATATTCATCCAAAAATAGATAGCAGTTTATTTTCTGTATTTTGCATTTAACCCCCTATATTTCTCTGGTTTCTGATTTCCACCTCTGAATATCGTCCTAATTACATATCCGAGCACAAAACAAACTATCCGAATAAATGAAATTGGTTAATAAAAATTATCATAATGTAACTAAAAAATCAAGTTAATTATGATTAATTTGTGACAATTAATGTCTCTTTAGGGGTAGGATTTGGAAAACGCTCACTTAGATTCCACGCTACCGAAAACCTTTTCTTAGGGGCGGCCTACCATGCACTTGCTGCGAGCGGGTAAATCTTACCCTTGATTTGGTACGAAATCAAGGCATGTATGACCACACAGTGAAATTCTCGTTGTCGGGTATGAATTTGCCATGATACGATGATACAATGAGAGAACTCCGTAAATACTAGGATATTACCTAGATCTAAGCATTGAGCTATGGGTCGAACCTCGTTGAGCACAAGTGTACATAATACGTCGATCCGTCTCTCAATCAGTAGTTTACGTGGAGATGTGACCAGATTCATGCATCAATGTTCCTATCGCTATCTATTTCCTCATCTTGTTGTACATAAACTTTTCATTAAAGAGAGTAAAAACATAGATAACGATCATATTCGAGTAACTGTATCTAATATTGATATCACATCTGAAGAGGTCGATATCAAGTCAATGAAAAAAAGAGACAAATAATTGGCCGAAGTCCAAAGACAAAGACTCTAAGCTCATGACTCACGAGGGCCCGATTTCTCAAACACAATACTCATAATTGCATTCTCACTTTAAATTAATTTAATTTAAATAATTATGTGATTTTCAACTCATAACTATTTTCCACTTTATTCAAATCAACTCAATCATAGTTCGAGATATTTTCTTTACTATTATATCTAAATTTTAATTCGATTCTTTACGATTTAATATTTTTTATTATATATTATTTGTTAATGCGATGATATGTTCACGAGGTTAGAGCATATTAGGCACAACAGCACGCTAATTTGAATTTCTAGTTTGTAAGTCATCCCAGCTTCTCGACCCGTTGCACTAATGAAAAGGCTTATGCAAATTTGTGACTACTTTAATCGAAGTTGAGCTGCTCGGTTAGTTCACGAGCATTCTCCATAGAAGAACACTTCAAACGTCCTTACCTAATACATACGTCGAGCTAATAATCATTTGTTATATTCTTAATTTGGAAGATTTTTGTAGAGACATGAATTATTAGTTGGAAAGAAGGTGGGGATTGTTATATCCAAAGACAAAGGATAAAAAGTAGTGGGAATATCTTGTTGTCCGTTCCAAATATTTGTGGGACAATTGGTTCGTTGTTTAAAAATTGTCACCGTCTCGTGATCTTGACACCCTCACGACAAGTCCCACATTTAGATTTGTGGCTTTGTCGATTTACCAACCGAACACAGCTCGTGCGAAATCCAAGCTTATTCGACCACACACACCATTCATGGATGCATGTTCAATTGTGTGCGACACAACATCCAATGGATGTGTTCGAGCAAGTCAAGATAGTCGATGCATCCCAAAACATAGGACGACATATAAGAATACATCATTCCACGACTGTAGATTAGTCTCTCATAATTTGACCGACAATCTAACATCATTGAATGTTCTATACATCTTGTGTTTATTGAACGATAGTTTCATTGAATAATTTGTCGTGAGAGCGAAAGGGGGAGGGCGCTTTTATGGCATGGGCTGGTGGAGTTAGACTATGATTGGATAATGAAATAAAGGTAGTGGGCTTTAATGCATTGTTAGGAAAAGTAGAGGTGAAGAAACACAGCCCCACATGCCTGTTCTTCCACCAATCTTCGCCCTTATTCCATTTGTAAGGCAGCCAAAAAGGGGAGTTTCAAAATTTAACG
This sequence comes from Cucurbita moschata, assembly GCF_002738365.1. NCBI lineage: Eukaryota > Viridiplantae > Streptophyta > Magnoliopsida > Cucurbitales > Cucurbitaceae > Cucurbita > Cucurbita moschata. The sequence continues at coordinate 3,245,973 of NW_019268524.1, forward strand.
CAGTTCTTCTGATTCTCTGTAAGAATTGTGTTTTAAAAACCTCAAATCCCAAAACCCAGGTGCCGGAAAACGGATTCATTATGAAATTGGGTAGAGAAGCTAAAGGGATTTCATCCACGGATTTGTTGGTTTGTTTTCCTTCTCGATCGCGTTTGGCTTTAATGCCAAATCCGCTTTGTAGTCCAGTGAGGGGTTCTGATTCCAGTAAGCTGCGTCGTAGCCGCCGGAGTTACCATCACCGACGGAGGAAATCGGCGGAGAGTCCGGTGGTATGGGCGAAAGCGAAGACGGTGGGGTCGGAGATGTCGGAGCCGTCGTCGCCGAAAGTGACATGTGCAGGGCAGGTTAAGATGAGGCGGAAGAACAGGGAGAGGTGGCAGTCGGTGATGGAGGAGATAGAGAGGATTCACAATCGGAGGAAATTACGGCGGCGGAGGAGGGTTAATTGGGTGGAATCTTTAGGGTTTAAGAAAGATATAATGCAATTGTTAACGTGTTTACGCAGTCTCCGGTTTGATTTTAGGTGTTTCAGAGCTTTCTCAGAAGCAGATTTCACGACTGAAGAAGATGAAGACGAAGAAGAAGAAGAAGAATCTGAAAGCTCCAGAGCTGCATTTTCTAAATGGTTTATGGTTTTACAGGAGAATAGGATGATGAATGGGTGTACTGTTGATGATGATGCTCCGGTTGCGCCGCCCAAGAACGCGCTCTTGCTAATGCGTTGCAGGTCTGCTCCGGCGAAGAGCTGGGTGGAAGAGACGGTGAAGAAGAAGAAGAAGAAGAGCTTGAAATGGTTAATGGAGGAAGAGAACAGGGAGAGATTGGGTATGGAGAAGGGGACTGAAATCAGCGGAACGTCGCCGTATTGGCTTCCAAGGAGTCGAAGTTGGAAAGTGTGAAGAAAACTGGATTTTTGTTTAATTTGTTTGAGAGTATTATTGGTGGGTTTTTGGTTGTGTTGTTCATACAGTTGTTGTTATATTATTGTAATAATGTAATTATGTAAGGGTTTTTATTTGTATTTTTCCTGTTTTTGTTTATAAAAAGGGAATGTGTTGATCATATCTCAAGTCTAATCAGCTCAAGAAGAAGTGAGGTTGAAGGCATTGGTTCTAATCATTTTGATGGTTGGTACTTCAGATGTCCCATGTTAATAATATATATGCAACCCAGGATAGGGATTCCTTACTGGCACATCGTCTGGTGTCTGGCTCTGATACCCTTTGTAACGCCATGATCCACCCGCCAGCAGATATTGTCCTCTTTGGAGTTTCTCTTTCGAGCATCCCTTCAAGACTTTAAAATGTGTCTACTAGAGAAGGTTTCCAAGGGTGTTTTGTTCCTCCTCCACCAATGTGGGACATCATCTTCATATTTAAAGGCAAAACCCCCACTATAATGTTCCAAAAGTAGATTTTGCTTGCATCAGAAGCTTCCCCCGTTTTTCTCTCTTTTTATTCCGAAGTATCAATATTAAGTATATAAACAGTGATTTCAAATCCCGGAGATCAAACATACTCGGGCAAAACAGTGGCACCAAACCAAAACCATGTGTAAATGGGAGATATTTTAGGTAAAAACCTCCCTGTTGTAATCTGGGATTCACAGTTACAAGTATATGAATGATTCATTCATGTCTATCTTCAACCTTTTTTTCTATAATTTACAGGCAAACAAGTGGGGGGGCATGAATTTGTTCGTGTTTGAGGTTACCAAGTGAAGCTGTGGTGTAAAAGCAGAGGCCCATACATTCATATATCGAATCCTGGCATTGCGAATGAAGCAGCAAACGCCTCAACTCGGTTTCGAAGCTCCATAATATCTTTGTTGTTTTGTAAATTCTTCATCATATCTTTATGTAGTTTTCCGTGTTCCCTATGAAGGACCATTTTTGTGATCTGAACTGCTTTAAGAAGGATCTCAGCTATCGTCTCGAAATCAGCCTCTAGACAACCTCTGGTTGTCATTGCAGGAGTGCCTGAACAAGTAAGTAAGTTTCTATCAGTTTCTCTCAAGTCATCATAATCATGGGGGACAACAAAAAGGCTGAGTGAGTACTCTATATACAAGTACGCACCTATTCTCACTCCTCCAGGAGAAATGGCTCCATTGTCACCATAGATGGCACACTTGTTGACTGTAATATGACATAGCTCACAGATCTTCTCATAGTTCTTGGCTGCAAAATAAAATAAACAACAAAAGTATAAGAATTAGCAGCCACCCCTCAATTTAAAAGCTTTAAAGTCGATAAAAGCTATGACAAATTCAATCATATATAATACTTTTAACACTTCCTCATTTGCCGACTTGAAAATCCATAGAAGGTTCAAGTAGAAATTAATATTAATTAGAGAGGAAATCACATTCTTTGAACCCAACTATGGCGATGAGCGGTGTGAGATCCCACATCGATTGGAGAGAGGAACGAGTGTTAGCAAGGAGCAAGGAACGAAGAGGGGTGGATTGTGAGATCTCACATCAATTGGAGAGAGGAATGAAACATTTGTATAAGGGTGTAGAAACCTCTCACTCACTAACATGACGTTTTAAAAACCTCAAGGGAAAGCTTGAAAAGAAAGGCGGATTTGAGCTTTTACAAATAATATGAATTATAAATGAAGAGGAAAGAAAGTTAGAAATTTCTTTCGGAAAGAAAAACTCAAGTGGACATCCCCAATAATTGAAAAGCAATGAACCTACAACTATAGCATGGCGTGAGAAGCCAGGTTACAAGAGGGGAACAGCTATGCTATTATCCCTTCCGTCTTATCTTTTAGGGACAAGGCAATCAAATCAAACCCAGAGATAACCCACAAAAGCTAACTCAATAATCCAGCATAAACGATTAATAACGACTCAGAAAGCACAAAAATAATCACCAATAGCAATATTTGCTCAAGGGTCTTATCATATCAGAGAACCATTTAAAATCTAGTGTGCAATTAAACAATGTATATCCAGAAGGAGGCAAATATCTGAGTGCAGTACCTGTTAGTCCCAAAGGAATAAGATCCCACAGCACCAAATGATTGTCTGTACCATCAGTTACCAATCTACATTTTCTTCTCAATAAAGCTGATGCTAAAGCCTGCGCATTTTTCTTCACCTGTCGAATATATACTCTGTACTCGAGAGAAGTCACTTGCTTTAACGCTATGGCCAGTGCAGCAATATGATTATTATGGGGACCCCCTTGTAACGATGGGAAAACGGAAAAGTTTATCCTGTCCTCAAAGTCATAAGTACCCGTTTCTTCTCCATGATTTAGAAGCACGCCTTGCTTCCTCGATTTTAGACCCCTCCTGAAAAAGATAATACCTCCTCTGGGCCCTCTGAGACTTTTGTGTGTTGTTGAAGTTACTATATCACAATATTGAAACGGACTAACACATTCCTGCAGCAGAGACAGAGTCATAAGGACATAAATGAGTAGCAAAAATGGCAGGAAGGTTCAAATCGCTATCCTAAGGGCTAAACTAATCCCACCCCAATCAGACTTTAACATAACAAATTAAAATTAATGCTGGCACGTACAATAAGAAAAGGCATTATCTTACAGAAATCTTAAAATCTGACACGATGAATTCAATCACAATTCTCAAGAAACATGTTATAAGAAGAATCCACACACCTTGGCTGCCACAAGACCGCTTATATGGGACATGTCGGACATCAGAATTGCTCCGCATTTGTCTGCGATCTGCCTACATCTACCATAGTCCCATTCGCGTGGATACGAGCTTCCTCCACAGATTACTATTTTCGGACGATAATCTAGCGCCTTCTCTTCAAGCTTATCATAATCAACGTACCCAGTTAGGGGATTCACTTTATAAGGTAGACTTTGAAAGAATATAGAAGCCGCTGAAATCTTTTTCCCACCCGGAGTATAATACCCATGACTAAGATGGCCTCCCGATGCTGAATCCAAACCCATAATTCGATCCTTTGGGAGCAAAAGACCGGTGTACACAGCGAAGTTTGCTGATGTACAAGAGTAAGGCTGCACATTCACTCCCCATTTCTCAGGATCAAGATCAAAAGCGGCCAACGCTCTCTCACAACAAAGCAATTCAATCTCATCTATGTGCTGATTACCCGTATAGTATCTAGCGCCAGGCATTCCCTCAGAGTACTTATTCGTCAAATGGCTACCTAGGGCTTCCATGACAGCCCTGCACACAAAATTCTCCGAAGCAACCAGTTCAATACCCCTATATTGTCTCTGCTTCTCCTTCGCCATAATATCATGAATTTCCGGGTCGGCAATTCGAAGCGACTGATTCCCCCATGCCCTAACCGACGCTCGTCTCACCTCAAGGCTTGATTCATCCATAATCGCTAACCGTTTCGCAGAATCCTGGTTGAGAAACGATTGACTGTCTCTCTGCCTCTTCACACGCAAGGGTTGCCCTAGAAGGCTGAACTGCTCATCATCGCTATGATCATCCGGGTCCCCTTTCACAAAATTGAATTTCTCGTCCTTTTGCTCACGGAGTTCCAACAAATACGACGAATTCGAAGCCGTCGAACACAAATAGCTCGAGTTATCCCCAATCGAACTTCTAGATATCGAAGATGTGGCATGAGAACTAAATCGTAAAGAAAGATCCGACTGGGCATGACGAAAATCCATAATCCCGAAAATCAGCAGCAGAGGAAGACGATGAACAAAACGAATTCAACGAACACCTAAGGATAGGAGTAGAAACAGCAGAAACAACGACAACAACGCCTGAAAAAACTACAGTGACAGTATCGGAAGAACGACCGGCGAGTAGTGGTTGTAGACGAAGAAGAAGCTTCCATCTAAGGAGCGGAAATCCGGATTCAGATAGAAATGGAGATGAAAAACGAAAACGAAACAGATTTATAATAAAATAACGAAATGCAGTTTAATCGGAAAAGAGCATTCCAGTGAAGAGAAGACAACGATGAATCTGGATGCAAAGATGGGAGGGGGAAGAGGAAGAGGAAAGGGTAAGGAGGTTACCGGGTGACCGGAATAGCCGGTAGCGTGAAGAATCCTAGTTGGTAAAGGTGTAGGTAAGCGAATGACGCGTGTCACTCCAAAACTTACGTCTAACATTTTTATCTAGACGGAATAACGTCTAGTTTCAGAAATGTAAAAATTGTGAGAGTGGGGCCCACTGCCAGCTTGTTGACCTACGTGGCTCGGTTAGTGCCGTCGTTTGCCGCCAAGTAAAATTAGCTACCTGATTTCGACTTTTTTTTTTTTTTAATTAATTTTAATAGCTTTAACTTTATTATTAAATTAAAATAAATATCACAAATCATTTTTAGAAATAACTGTACATGAATATTTTAAATTTTTTATAAGAAAAATTAAAAAATTTGAAGAATATCTACACATGGTTAATATTTATTTTTTTTAATAATTTATTAATATTGATAAATATAGTATTCTAATCATTAATTTAGATTCAATAATATATATTTTTTTTTAATTTCAATCAACAATTCTATAAAATTTAAAATTCTATATTTTTAACTATAATTTCATTATTTTCTTCAAATAAATATAAAAATAAATTAAAAAAAATCAGCAACATGGTGGGTGATTGGGTCAATGAATTGCGGCTAAAAGAAATATCCTCGTGCTTTCTTAATCCAATATTCAAAATTATTTTAATTTTCGAGTTATTAAAATAAATTGAATTTCATTTTAAATATTGTTTTTTTTTAAATTAACCGCTTGAAATCATTTATAGGATAATTTTGATATTTAAATATTTTAACGTACATAATAACTCCGTTTAATAATATATATTGAATTGACTATTTTACGTCAGATATATTACATGGTGTATATTTTATGATTAGAACAAGTATTTTTTTAATATATAAATATAGCGTTATATCTCTTTATCTACTTGCATAGGTTTTCTTGTCGTCACGACCTATTAAGAAAGACTTATTATAGTAATCAGCGAGTGACCGTCATCGAAGAAGCGTCAGAAAGTAATAAAAGGCAGAGAGAAAATTTGAAGAGAGAGAGAAAGGTATAATATTGCAGTGAGTCGGGTAAGAAAAAAGAGACCCATAAATTCGAATTTGGGTCAGTTTGGTGTTGAATCTGAAACCCGTTAACCCAATGAGTGTGCAATCCAAACTCACCCACGAGCCAAGTCCATCACAACCGAAATCTAGAATTACCCATGTGTGACCCAAAATCCTCAGCTAAAACCCGCATCCAGAACATGCCTTGACCCGTGTGTCCGTTCACGTATCTGATCCCACCTAGAATTACAATCTGCATGCATGCTCTTGACCGACCCACTTACTTGATTTGTTTGCACGACACAATGTAGAGTAAAGCTCGTGGTCTCCTACTAAGTTAATGATGCGATGACAGCCTACAAGTAGGTCTCTTACGGAGCGTAATGCTAAGAAAATATACCTTTAATGTAAAAATAAAATAATAAAATAATTAATTTGACCTATTTTTGTAATAATTCATTTGACATAATTTCCATACTTTTAATGCCGGCTTATTTTCCTATCTAGAAATATAATAAGACCTATCTCTAGTCAATATTCAAAAAAAGTTACCAATATAAACAAATTGAACACGTAATCCAATAAGAATAATTTATTAATTAAAAAAAGCAATTTCCATGTGGTTTTAAACAACCAATCCAAAAATTGAAAATTAAAAAATTATTGAAATTAATAATTTTCAACGACCTAACCGAGAGTGAATAACATGTTTTGTAACAATTTATGTCCAGGATTCGGCACGGATGACTCAGACATTTTCTTACGTCAAATACAGATCCACCATTAGCAGATATTGTCCTCTTTGGGCTTTCCCTTTCGGGCTTCCCCTCAAGGCTTTAAAACGTGTCTACTAGGGGAAGGTTCCCACACCCTTATAAATGGTGGTTTGTTATCCTCCCCAACCAATGTGGGACATTACAATCCACCCCCTTCAGAGCCCAGCATCTTTGCTGACACTCTTTCCTTCCTCTAATCGATATGGGACCGCCCCCAAATCCACCCCCCTTTGGGGGCGTCCTTACTAGCATACCGCCTCGTGTCTACCCCCTTCGGGAAACAACAAGAAGGCTGACACATCGTCCAGTGTCTGGCTCTAATACCATTTGTAACAACCCAAATCCACCGCTGGTAGATATTGTCCTCTTTGGGCCTTTCCTTTCAGGCTTCCTGTAAGAGACACAATTTAAAACCTTAAGGGAAAGCCCAAAGAGGACAATATCTACCAGTAGTGGATCGTTACATGTATCTTAAGAAAATTTATTGAATACCACCCAAAATAAAATTGTTCAAACTAAAGCCGACTTAATCACAAAGTTTCTATGATTGAGCCACAGAAAGATGCACATTGTTGATATATGTACTAACTTTCATTTCTTTAAGCTATCTTTAGTCATCTTATTTTTAAGAATATTCTCATTTTTTTTATTCATATATTTCTTATCTATTCGAGTGATTTTAAAATTTGTCAAAATATTTTTTAAAATTTTAAAATTTAGGAAGAAAAATACTAAATTACTATTTAAAAAGTCCACCATAGTTGGAAAAACAATATTCGTAGGTTGTCTTAAAAATCTCAACTTGTCGGAAAGCGGAAGCACGATTGGGCAACGACCTTCCTTTTTAGTCAAAGATTAGTAAACAATCGAAAGTTAATCAATTCAATTTAGAAACCGATTAACAGACAGGTTTATAATAATGCTTCTGAAACCGCGCTGCGCGATTAATCAAACCCCCAAATCCCCATTCGTTTCATCCTTACGCCGCCTTCATCCTCTGACTTCCATAAAAAACGCGCCCAATTTATTCATAAACAATCCCAATTTCATTCACCTTTCGTCTTCCTCCTGGTGGGTCGTCTGTCTTTTGAGAGATTCCCCATTTCACAGAGGAAAAAAGATGAAGAATCGTGGCTTTAGAAAGATCTCCATCGCATGGTTTCCTTTCTTTTGTTTCCCCTTCTTCCTTCTCGGTATGCTCGTCACAAACAGGTTTCCAATTTCGCCTCTCGATTTCTCCTCTTGATTTCATGCGATTCTGTGTTTTTGTGGGTTTGATCGATGATCGGGGTTTTTCGATTTCTGGGTTATGTTGCAGGATATGGTCAGTGCCTGAATCCAATGGTCAGGTCATTTCTCGGCATCGCCATGAGCAGGAGCTTCAAATCGTCTCTGAAGATAACCCTATTAAGATGGTGAGTGTTTGCATCTGATTGCCTTACTTATACGACTGATTGATTCCATTGCGCATTTGAGTATGATTTTCTGTTTCTTGGAAAAATTTTAAGCCAGCGGAGAAGAGGGATATGATGACCGAAGTTTATAGAACTAACGAAGCAATCAAGTTAGTGCAGCTTGTTCTTTGTTTTTCCAGTTTCGTTGGAACAAATTAGTTCCCTTATTTGAAATTTCTGGATGTGTACAGATCTTTAGACAAGAAAATTACAATGCTTAACATGGATTTAGTAGAGGCTAGGAATTCTCGTGAGGTGCACTCCTCTGAGAATTACACCCCTTCTGTTGAATCTTCTGTTCAAGACAACCTGCCAAAGAAGAAGATGTTAATGGTGATTGGGATAAACACCGCGTTTAGTAGTCGAAGGCGTCGAGATTCTGTTAGAGAGACATGGATGCCTCGAGGTATTTAGGTTCCCCACACTGTTGTTATGTCTCATTTTGATTAGTTTACGTTGTTTTTCTGCTAAAACATGGTTTGATGTTTGGTCAGGTGAAAAGTTGTTCCAGTTGGAGCGAGAGAAAGGGATTGTCGTTCGGTTTATGATTGGCCATAGGTATAATTGCGTCTCTTGTGGGTTATTGGCTGTAGCTAACTGTTTGAAATTAGATGCTGGTGATGATGGAGTCGCTTTCCATAATGATGGGGCTCTCTTTTTTCAACCGGATGGTCCTAATGAATGAAATAGACATTTAAAGAATAGGGTATTAGAGTTTTTGTTGGTCAAATTTCTCTCTGAGAGCCTTTCATTGTCATGCTGTGGATTGTTTCAAAGCTTGACAATTAAAGTGGGTTTGTGATGACTTTTTGAGATTGTTTTTAAAGCCATTTTAGAGTGTTTAGCGTTTCAAAACTATTCTTTGCTATTTAACCTAACATAATGGAGTGTGGTGGAAGCTGTGGCCTGTCTGTCCACACCATAAGATGGTCCAACATAGGACATACGTTTCTTATCAATAAGACTTCAAGGTTCTCTGTTTTACAATCATAATCATACGGAGAGTTTGTGGATTGCTTTCTTGTAATGGCCCATGCCCACCACTAGCTGATATTTTCCGCTTTGGCCCGTTATGTATCGCCGTCAGGCTTACAGTTTTAAAACGCGTCTGTTAGGGAGAGGTTTCCACGTCCTTATAATGAATTGGTTTGTTTCCCTTTTTAGCCGATGTGGGATCTCACAATCCACCCCCCTTGGGTGTCCAGCGTCCTCGCTGGCATACTGCCCGGTGTTTAGCTCTAATACCATTTGTAACAGTCTATGCCCACCGTTAACAGATATTGTTCGTTTTGGTCCGTTACGTATAGGCGTCAACCTCATGGTTTTAAAACGCATTTGTTAGAGAGAGGTTTCTACACCTTTATAAGGAATGTTTTGTTCCCCTCTCCAACCGATGTGGGATTTCATAATCCCCTCCTCTTAGGGGCCCAGCGTCCTTGTGTCTGGCTATGATACCGTTTATAACAGTCCATGTCCACCGCTAGCAGATATTGTCTACTTTGGCCCGTTACGTATCATTGTCAACCTCACGGTTTTAAAACGCGTCTATTAAGGAGAGGTTTCCACACCCTTATCAGGAATGCTTTGTTTCCCTCTCCAACCGATGTGGGATCTCACAATCCACTCCCCTTGGGCGCCCAGCGTCCTCGTTGGCACACTGTTCGGTGTTTGGCTCTGATATCATTTGTAACAACCCATGCCAACCCTAGCAGATATGACCCGTTACGTATCGCCGTCAGCCTTATGGTTTTAAAACGTGTCTGTTAGGCAGAGGTTTCCACACCCTTATAAGGAATGTTTTGTTCCCTTCTTCAATCGACGTGGGATCTCATATTTCTCTAGCTGAAACTGGATTGTGTTAATGGATGGGCAAAACAAGTTCTTTATTGGCCCCTTTTAGCAAAAGCAGCCGCTACTATTAATCTGTCAGCTTTCTCCTTTCACTTGTAAAAAAGGAACACTAGACTTTCCGGATTGTGATTACCATACTGTTATATTCTCCTAGTTGTGTTATTCTAGCATTTTCTCCCTTTAACTGTACACTCCCACCTCAGCCTCCCATCATCCTTTTATATTCATGCAGTTAATCCCGACGTATTATGTAACTTTTGATTTTGCTTCCTTATTTTCAATGGAACTAACCTCGTCGATCTTCGCATGATTAGCGCAACGTCCAACAGCATTTTAGATCGTGCTATTGATTCTGAAGATTCACTGCACAAAGATTTCCTTAGACTGGTAAGACAATCTAAATGGATTTATTATCATATAAAAGAATGATTAGACATTCAGCTTGTAAACTGAATCATGATGTGCAGGAGCATATTGAAGGGTACCACGAATTGTCTGCAAAAACAAAAGCCTTCTTTTCCACTGCCGTTTCTATATGGGATGCTGACTTCTATGTTAAGATAGATGACGATGTCCATGTGAATTTAGGTACGTTTCACGTCGTTAAGTTGCTATCTCTTCTACGTATGTGAAAGCTAAAAATAGATTTATCACGATCGCGTTTCTTATAATTCTTCCCCATACAGGGATGCTAGCTACCACTCTGGCTTACCACCGGTCAAAGCCCAGAGTCTATATTGGGTGCATGAAATCTGGACCTGTTCTATCTTCAAAGTAATTTTCATGGACTGTTTATCATGTTTATTGAGAGTGGAGGATTTGTAATAATATGCTTTCTTTTTGTTTATTTATTTGATCATAGGGCTGTCAAATACCATGAACCTGAATTCTGGAAATTTGGAGAGGAGGGAAATAAGTACTTCAGACATGCAACTGGACAGATTTATGCAATCTCAAAGGATCTAGCCAACTACATTGCGAATAATCAGTAAGCTTATAGCTTTCCTGTGTACAATTAGAGTACATAAAGTAAACACATCATCATAGCTTGTGTAAGTTTCTTAATATATATGAAGTTGTTCATATAAATTTGTCTAAATGGATCGAATATGAACTGAATCAAAAGAAAATGTTATGTTCTTTGATGTATATGGGAAGTTTTTCTTAGTTGATGAGCTTGCAGCTCTTTTTTACGTTTTAATGGTGAGGTCTCACATTGGTTGGAGAGGGGAATAGAGTATTCGTTATAAGGATGTGGAAACCTCTCCCTAGTAGATGTGTTTTAAAACCGTGAGGTTGACGGCGATACCGTTGGCCAAAGTAGACAATATCTGCTAGTGGTGGGCTTGAGTTGTTACAAATGGTATCAGAGCTAGACACCAGACGGTGTGCCAGTGAGGACGTTGGGCCCCCAAGGGGGGTGGATTGTGAGATCCCACATCTGTTGGGAAGAGGAACGAAAACTTCTTATAAGGGTGTGAAAACTTCTCCCTAGTAGACGCTTTTTAAAACTGTGAGGCTGGTGATGATACGTTACAGGCCAAAGTGAACAATATCTACTAGCGGTGGACTTGCACTGTTATAAATGGTATCAGAGCCAGACACGGGGCAGTGTGCCAGTGAGGACACTGGGCCCCAATGGGGGTGGATTATGAGATCCTACATTGGTTGGGGAGGATGAAACATTCTTTATAACGGTGTGGAAACCTCTCCCTTGTAGACGCGTTTTAAAACTGTGAGGTTGACAACGAAACGTAACGGACCAAAGCGGACAATATTTGTTAACGGTAGCCTTGGGCTATTATGTTATCTTACAAGTTATAGACGGTAGATTTTACTTGTTTATTACTAATGGAATGGTAAATGAGCTCAGCCTCGTGTTAACACTAAACGTTTATGACTTTTGGCAAGTTATATATATCCTCCACCTCTCTTTTAGGAAGAAATATGTATGTGATCTTTGTATCAGATTCTTAATGATGGGATTTCAAAATCTAAACTTGTGGATGCAGGCTAATTCTGCACAAATATGCTAACGAAGACGTGTCGCTCGGTGCTTGGTTAATTGGGCTTGAAGTCGAGCACATAGATGACCGCAATATGTGCTGCGGGACTCCACCTGGTAACGTTTTCATCAGATGAACCTGATCATAGCATAGTTTCATCTTGGTCTTTCTCTAAAGACATAAAATGTTTGCAGATTGCGAGTGGAAGGCACAGGCAGGAAACATGTGCGTTGCATCATTCGACTGGAGTTGCAGTGGAATATGCAAATCTGTGGAGAGGATCAAGAATGTCCATGAAAAGTGTGGTGAAGGGAGTGCGGCTGTGTGGAGTGCCTTAATCTAGCTCAACGCTTCTCTTTGTCTTGGATTTTTGATATCATTCAGCTGTGATCAGACACAAGCTGGACACTGTTTGGGAGTTCAACTGGCTACGAAACGTTATCTCGGAACACTGCACGTAAAACCTCGAAAGAAGTAACGTATGAGCGTGCAGTGGTGGAATGCATTCGTCGAAAAAAAAGTAGTTTCTACCACAAAACTTCCGGTTTTGTTCGTGCGAATCAGATTCATTTATACCTCTGTTTGTTGCTTGATCATAGGATTTAGGTTATACAGCCACAGTGTATTGTGTAATTTAGGCTGAGTTCTTATGTTGGATGTGTTGGACTCTGTTTATTTATGTCATTTCTTTGTATAGTGTAAAGAGAATGATTGTTTCTATTGGAAGTGATCATACTTTCTGTAGTCTGGAGCTGGTCGATGATATATGTATTAAGGAGCTGCGTTCTTTTCAAGCTGATGAAACTTTTAGCATCGCGAATCATGAGAATACAGCTACCTTCCTGGAAATCGAGTTCCACAAGGCCGACATCGACATCGGCGTTGGCAGCGACATGGCCTGTAAGATTGTAACACCAATATCTGGCACACTCTCGTGATAGTAAACAGCTTGAGAAACTGGCAACTTGGAATCAATGTGGTTGATTGGGGAGGAGAACAAAATACCCTTTAAGGGTGTGGAAACCTTCCTCTAACAGACGCGTTTTAAAGCCTCGAGGGGAAGCTCGAAAGAGAAAGGCCAAAGAGGACAATTTACGCGTTTTAAAGCCTTGAGGGGAAGCCCGAAAGAGAAAGGCCAAAGAGGACAATTTTCGCTAGCGGTGGATCTGAGTCGTTACAAATGGTATAAGAGTCAAACACCAGACGATGTGTCAACCTTCTCGCTGTTCCCCGAAAGGGGTAGACATGAGGCGATGTACCAGTAAGGATGTTGGGCCCAAAGGAAGGGGGGTGGATTTGGAGGGAGTCCCACATCGATCGAAGAAATGAATGAGTGCCAGCGAGGACGCTGGGCCCGAAAGGGGGTGGATTGTGATATCCCATATTAGTTGGGGAGGAGAACAAAGGGGGAAGCCCAAAAGGGAAAATCAAAAGAGGACAATATCCACTAGCGGTGGATCTAGGTCACTACAAGTAATGCATTCAATCCATCCCTTCTACCGGGGTTGAAACCTCGGGCATCGAATCAGACTATGGTTCGACATCGTCTCTGTCTCTCCTCGACAAACAAGAAGAAGAAAGCCTGAAAGGGAAAGCCAAAAGAGGACAATATTCGCTAGCGGTGGATCTGGGTCACTACAAATAATGCTATTCAATCCATCACTTCTGCCGGGGCCGAAACCTCGGGCATCGAATCAGACTGTGGTTCAACATCATCCCTGTCTCTCCTCGGACAAACAAGAAGAAGAAGAGTTCCGCGGGAAAAATATAAACTCTAAACACAAATTTAGTTCCTATAATTTAAAAAAATTAAATTTTAGTGTGTATAATTAAATAAAACTTCGAAATCGTCTATATTATAGGAATTTCTTTGGGACAAATTTTATCATTTTAAATCAGAAAATTAAATTTTAATTTTTTTCAAATCTACCAAAATTTAATTTAACCAACGTCTGGTGGAAGACAATAAATTACTATATATATATATATATATTTATTTATTTATTTATTTAGTCCATTCTAACGCCGATCCCTCTTTTTGTCTCTGTCTCTATTTCTTGTTTTTCTGTTTGATCCGTCGCCATGAATATCTTGACACAGAGATCTCTTGCTGTTTCAAATCCTTTATTCATTTTGTATGCTTGGTTCATACTCTTACAGTCACTCACACTGAATCTAGCCAATGCATCAATCCATTTCTACGACAAAGAAGCTTTCATTGATGTCGGTAACTCTTTCCTTCTCTCCGGCGGCAGTGAAGGTCTTGCGGCGTCTCTCGCGGCTAATTCCGATACGCCTTCTGTCCGCAATGTCCAATCTTCGATCCAGTACTCTTCATAACTCTTTGGATGTCTTGATTTTGATTCATGTGCTTCTTTTGCGAGTCCGTGTGGATAAGTTTTGTTGAAGGTGTCCTTGAAATGGAGCTGTAATTGCGTTTTAATTTCGTTATACTTGAGCTGGATCTGTGTTCATTTTGTTATATTGGGGGTAACATTTGGCTTTAAAACATGATTCATTGGCGAGATAGAAAATGAAGAACAATATCTTTCCATTGAAGAATTTCGTTTTGTTTAAAGATCATATTTGATTAGAAAATTTGTTTTGAACAACTTGGCTAGTAACTCTGTTTCTTGTTTCTAAAGATCATATTGACCTATCTGCACGCATCGTCGAGAATGCTTTGAAGGATTTAATTATTCACAGAAACTGGTTTTTGTAAAATTTATGCCCTGCTGTAGCTCACTGAATGTTTATAATCTGTATGTATATATGTATGTATTCTTCTCTCAGTACATGAAATGATATGAACCAAGAGACATCAATCATACAATATGCTTCAATGTAGCATGAATTGAAACATCTTTTGATTATTTTGATAACCTTTTCTCCACATCTTCATTGTTACACTTTATGGCCATAATTAGCCATTATGTAAATGTAACCGAAATTAAATAAAAAGTCTTAAAACACAATAACTCTAAATTATAACCCACCCAAAATTTACAACAATCAAACTTTATTCTTCTTCAATGTAGCATGAATTGAAACATCTTTTGATTATTTTGATAACCTTTTCTCCACATCTTCATTGAAGCATATTGTATGATTGATGTCTCTTGGTTCATATCATGAAATTTACAAATGGGACAGATTTTATAATATCACCTTTTGGAGGAGCAAAGCTGCTGCCGACCAACATACAGACATGGAGCATAGCACTGGATTGATACAAGTTATCATCTTTGAGGCTGCTGATCGCGATAACATTGGTGGTTCGGCTTATGGTGGGCAGAGAGCTGTATGTTGCACTCCAGATCTTGCCAAGTTTGAAGGATGTAAGCAAGGGGAAGTCATTAAAAGACCTTCTTCATCAGATATTAACTGGCCTGTTGTTGTAAATGTGCAGTTCAGTGGTAACTATCTTCACACTCGCATGGAAGATATGGAGGTTTCCATTACAAAAACTGGAATGTATAACTTGTTCTTTGTAACATGTGATCCAAACCTCAAAGGATTGGTGATGAGTGGGAGAACAAAGTGGAAAAATCCCCATGGCTATTTACCAGGACGGATGTTCTCTTTAATGAGATTTTATGTATGTATGTCCGTTGCATATTTATTGCTTATTGTCATTTGGCTATCTCAGTATGTGAGGTTCTGGAGAGATATTCTGCAACTTCAGCATTGCATCACAGTCATCGTTGCGCTCGGATTATTTGAGATGGTCCTGTGGTACTTTGAGTATGTAAACTTTAACGATACCGGAATTAGGCCAGTCGTAATCACAACATGGGTGGTGACTGTGGCTGCTGTAAGGAAAACTGTTACACGGCTTCTTATACTGTCAATTGCCATGGGTTATGGTGTCGTTCGGCCCACTCTTGGTGGTCTTACCTCAAAGGTTCTTCTTCTAGGGATTACTTACTTTTTGGCATCTGAGTTATTGGATATTACAGAGTATGTTGGGATTATAAATGATGTTTCTGGAAGAGCAAGACTGTTGCTAGTCCTCCCTGATGCGTTCCTAGATGCATTTTTAATATTGTGGATTTTTACTTCCCTTTCAAGGACGTTGGAGCAGCTACAGGTATTGCTTTCCTGTTCCTGATATCCGCCAAGTTTAACAGCATGGATCCTCTCATTAGATAATCTTGTTTTTTTTCTTCTTTTCTTTCAGATGAAGAGGAGCTCTGTTAAGTTGGAAATATATAGGAAGTTCTCAAATGCTTTGGTGGCCACTGTCATTGCTTCTGTTGCTTGGATTGGATATGAGGTATGACTTCAAACTCTTTACACAATTTGTTCCTTTATCCATGCAGACATCTATAGTGCCAACCTAATGCTTTACCAAATGAAAAACAAAATATAAAAACGGGATATTGAAGTTAGTGTGAGATCCCACATTGGTTGGAGAGGGGAACGAAGCATTACTCACAAGGGTGTGGAAACCTCTCCCTAGTGACACGTTTTAAAATCGTGAGGCTGACAGTGATACGTAATGGGCCAAAGCGGACAATATATGCTAGCGGTGGGCTTGGGCCATTACAAATGGTATAAGAGCCAGACACCGGGAGATGTGCCAGCGAGGACGTTGAGCCCTCGAGATCCCATATCGGTTGGAGAGGGGAACGAAACATTTCTTACAAAGGTGTGGAAACCTCTCCCCAACTGACGCGTTTTAAAATTGTGAGGCTGATGGTGATATGTAACGGACCAACGCGGACAATATATGTTAGCAGTGGGCTTGGGCCGTTACAAATGGTATAAGAGCCAAACACCGGGCGTTGTGCCAATGAGGACGCTGAGCTCCCAAGGAGGATGGATTGTGAGATCCCATGTTGGTTGGAGAGAGGAACGAAACATTCCTCGTAAGGGTGTGGAAACCTCTCCTTAGCAGACGTGTTTGAAAACCGTGAGGCTGACGGCGATACGTAATGAACCAAAGTAGACAATATCTTATAGCGGTAAACTTAGGTTGTTACAATTAGTGCTTGAGTCTTCTAGCTGATGCATGCTGTGCAGTAATTGGTGTATAATTATGGAAAGTTTTCTCCAGGGTTACTAATAGAGTTCAAATTGCACAATGAAATCTACATGAACCTCATTGTTTTAGGGACTCTTGCCCACCGTGTCTTCTAGTTATTATTTTAGTGCTGTCTTGTACAGCAATGTTTCATGATAAGCTTTTGCATATGGTAGGTCTACTTCAAGGCGACAGATCCCTTTAATGAAAGGTGGCAGAGTGCTTGGATCATAACTGCTTTTTGGAACATTCTTGCATTTGCTTTATTATGCGTTATCTGCTATCTCTGGGCTCCATCACAAAGTTCTCAACGGTGTGTTCTATACTTTCCAATGTTTTACCACTTTCTGTCACCCTAATCCTAAGTTTTAACAATCATGAACCAAGGTATGCTTACTCTGATGAAATCGGAGCTCAATCTGATGATGAAGAAGCTCAATCCCTAAACCGAGCAAAGCCAGAGAGTGAACTTAGTTTTGCGAACCAAGCGCAGAACGTCGACGAAGACGATGACAGGGAAGCGGATAAAGGAGAATGATCAGTAACCTTTGATTCATTCCTTTTGTTTTGATCTGCAGTAAGTCCAGTTCATGGGAGTCCTCGCCTAGATCACCCAATACTCAATGGAAGTGTTAACTGGATATTGAGGGCTCGCCCTGCAACATGGCAGCACAAAGAAGAGTGTGTATATTGAGATGAACTTTCTGTATTCTTTTTTACCCCATTATCTTCATTTGTTTTGTAAAGTCTTATTTGCATATATATATATATATATATATTCTTTGAATTATTAGTATATTTTAAAAACTAGAAATTTATTCTCATCATTTGTTAAATTTATTATAAATAACTAATTTTTAAAGTTTCATTTTGATCTTTCAAATTCTTATCATGATTCATTTGGATGTTATGGTCAATTCATTTGACTCGATGTCAGTGTCCTGGTCATGTCTATTCAGGACGTCTTGTCTCTAGTTGCATATATGTGATATATTCAACCCTTTTTACTTCCTTTCGGGTTATATGATTTGGCTCTTGCTATACTTGAATTGTCTGTACTAAAAGAACTAAATAGTCATCAAACCTACCCCGATCAAATATTATAATAGCTCTTGTCTACGTGTTTTCAATGCAATCGACTTTAACCATGCACATTTTTCAAACACATTTTCTCTCAAAATATAACCATTCGAGATTGGACCATGCATATGAATTATTCGCGAAGTTTGATTTTTACCTGATGGCTCGTTCATTGATTAAAACAAGCGTCGCATAATTGTTGTGTCATTACTAAAATGCGATTGTGACACTAGACAAAATAAAGCATTGGGTGGGTAAGCAAAAGAAACGACATGTTCATGAGTTTTGAGAATGCTACGAAATTGTGAAACACGTGCATGACTGTAATTATAATTCGACTGTAATTATAATTCTTAAAGACTTGATGGGATGCACGGTAGATTTTGTTTGAGATGTTAACTAGGATTTTTTTTTTTTATGAAGCCAGTATATCGGATTTCATAAATGCTTTTGGACTAAATTTATTATTTAACTAATTTTTTTTTAAAAGATAGAATTTAACAATTTTTTTCCAAAATTTTATGAGTTTTAAAATTATGACATTAATTGGTATAAGGTTAATTGAATAAAATAAATAGATAATTCAATTTTTATAATTGTTTGAATTAAAAAAAAATATATTACTTCTTTGTTTTATAAGCTTCAACCACTTCCCAATTAATATATATATCTTTAAATTTATACTAATTTATTTTATTTTGAAATTTTATTTAAAATTTAAGGTAAATAATAAGTTGAGCTAAATTTGTGCTATTGATATCTAATATATTTAATTTTTTTAAATAATTATATCTTAATTAGATTTAATAGGAGGAGGAAATTTTTTAAATTTTAACTAAGATTTGATTAATATATTAGGAGATAAAATCATAAATACTATTTTTTTTTATCTAATTAAATTAAAATTAATAATAATAATAATAATAAAAGTAAATAAATGAATTTTAATTTTTAATAGAAAACGGATATTATTTTCTCGTGTGAAGAGTGCCGTTCTTCGCATGTTAGTATCAATTTCTTCTATTCGCCTTTTCCAATTCCTTGTTTGTTCTCGTCGTCTCTCGCATGGCGGACCAATAATCATCAACTCAATTCCCATTCCATATCAGACGATAATTCAATCCCCATTTTGCCTAAGTTCTTCCCCGATTCCTTCATTTATCTGCTCTCTTCTCCTACTCTCCAACTTTTGCGTTCTTCCCAGACGCATTGCTTCGATACAGGGTTCCATTCACCACTTATACCCACTCCTTTGCTTTCCCCTTCCTTTCAATTTCAATCACTGGGCTCAAGGTTAGTATTCTTTCTTAATCCTTCCCTCCGTGTTTCTTATTTGCTGGGATTTACTTCCGTTTATTTCGGCTATGAGATTGTTGTTTCTGATTATAGGGTGTGGATTCGAAGTTTATTTTATGTAGCATGCTCTAGGGTTTTTATTGTTTGCACTTTTGTTGTTGTTTTCTCTGATTTTGTTTACTCCTTTAAGGGTCTTCTGATTGAATTTATTGCGGCGTTTTCTAGTGTTGCGTCCGAATTCTGAGTGTTCTTCCTCTGTGAACGTAGATATAATCTCCATTCCTATTTCTACCGCCATTTTACGCTGTGATGAGGGGCTTCTGAGTTATTGACGCTGCCTTCCAATCCGTTGTTTGGGGAAGATGGGTGAGGGAAAGCGAATTGCTCTTCTTCATTCCGTTGCATTTTCTTTCAAATAGTCTTTATGCCATTGCCATAGCATTCTTTTGTCGTCAGGCTGCAATCCTTTGCAATTAATGCTTTTGGTGAAACTTCAGAGGGTTCAAGCGATATTGTCATTGTCAATTAGAATTCAGTAACAATGTCACTGTCACGCTTGGATATGTTCGGTTTCTAGTGATTACGATTTCTAATGCAGAATCGTTGTTGGAGGAGAATAAATCTGCAAGACAGGGTGGGAAGTTAGCTAGTCTGTAGATGATTGATTTTTTTTATTTAGGCTGAGTCAAATCTTTCCTTTCCATCCTTCAAACAATTGTAATACTGGCGTCCTTCCAACTAGTCTCTTGCCTAACTCTTTTATTTCATTGATGCCTCTATAAACAATTATAGCACTTTCACGATTTGCTGCGGGCATTAGAAAGGACTAGTACTTCTGCTGGCGTTGTCTTAATAACTATTTAAAGAATGTGGTTAAGGATGCGAGATGTGTTATGCTGTCATGGTTGATCATGTTTAATACTCATGATGGAAAGAAGTGAACCTACATTAGTTCCAGAGTGGCTGAGAAATTCTGGTAGTGTTTCCGGGAGTGGGAATTCAGCCCAACAATTTGCATCGCCTTCTCCTAACTCAGGTAGTTTGTAGTTTACAATATTTTGGACATCAACCTATTCCTTTTCAGTAGTCTTATTTATTTTATTTCATTATATTCAGTAATTTGTTATTATTCACTGTTTACTAGATGTTTCTTCGCAAGCTCAATACTCGAGGAGTAGAACTTCAAAGAGCATTAGCGATATAGATAAACCGCACATTGATTTATTGGATTGGTCATCTTCGTCAAGCTCAAAGAGGAGCTCTAGTCATGTCTCTGGAAAGAATGCTTACAGTAGTTTTAACAGGAATCATCGTGATAGGGACCGTGAGAAGGAGAAAGAAACTTCAAATCTTGGGGACCCTTGGGGTCATGACTTTTCTGGCCCTCTGGCAAATACATATTCCAGTAGGGCTGATAAAGGAGCTTTGCAGCGTTCCCAATCGATGATATCTAGGAAGCAAGGTGATTTATTTCCTCAAAGAGTTGCTGCTGACTCAAAAAGTGGAGGCTATAATCGTAACCCGAACATTAATGGCTTTCATTCAGGAAGTACCATTAATGGTATCACTGATAAGGCTGTTTTTGACAAGGATTTTCCATCACTTGGATCAGAAGAAAGGCAAGGAGGACCAGATGTAGGAAGAGTATCATCTCCTGGCTTGACCACATCTGTTCAGAGCTTGACTATTGGAAATTCAACTTTCATTGGTTGGGAGGGATGGACCTCAGCTCTGGCTGAGGTGCCAACTATAGTCACAGGCAGTACAGCTGCTCCATCATCTGTTCAACCGACTGTTGCTGCTAATTCTGGGTTGGGGTCTCCAAATGCAACAACTCCACGAAAGATGGCTGAAGCTTTAACACAGGCACCAACAAGAGCTCGTGCTGCGCCTCAGTCAACTGAGGTAGTTGTTTTCCTCTTAAAATTTTGTAGAACACATTTACCGCAGTTGATATAATTCCATTTTTTGTTTGTATTCTGCCAGTCACAGAGGCTCGAGGAATTGGCTATTAAGCAGTCCAGGCAATTAATCCCAGTAACGCCTTCAATGCCGAAAGTTTCTGTAAGTTTTTTCTTCAGCGACACTATTTTTATAGTTCAATATTCCCGAAATCTACCTGTTTTATGGTTCAGGCAACGGAAATCTTTATTTTTCCATATTCTTCTTTAATCTTCTGTGTCTAATATTGGTGTGTCTTATCTGCTATTCATTTGTATTAGTAAAAAAAAAAAAAAACTTTGGAGATTGAGAACTTTTAAACCCAGAAGCTTTCTTTAGGAATTATTTGCAGGTTATACTTCTTCTCATTGGTAATCTTTGGCCCACTCTGTTTTTGGAGACAAAATATGGGCAAAATATTAATAGCTAAAACGTGATGGCATCATGATATGAATGGGATATTTTCTAAAGTTAAAATCTTGATATTTTGATGGCATTGCCCCAGAGGAGCCAAATTGTTCTTATCTGTTGACTATTGGATTTACATAATTGAGCTTTCATGATCATTGGAACATGTTGGTTGCGTGGGATGTTGTTCTTCTAGTTAATGTTTGAATTAGAAAATTCAAGTAATGAAGTGAAAATAAAACTAGTTCAGGCTCACTGTTAAACATATTCGTTTATGCTCATATTTTATTGCTGATATGGAAGATCTGTAATTGTGATTGTGACAATGTCTTAGGCAATATATTCCTTCGTGAAAAATAATAATGCAAAGATTGTGAAATAATAATAGTAATAATGTTAGACGAGTTCTATAAGTGATGGAAATATGAATATCTCCGAGTTCAGCACAAGATTATAGATTCATAGACAAAGCCAAGTGAACAAGATTGAGACGCAGAAAAAAGATCTAACTCAAATGTAAGCTACTGAAAAAGATCTTTATAAGTTGGACCAAGTATTATAAAGTTTTCGGAATTGGAGCTCCATTAGCAAGCAACAACAGAGACATTTTCTCAAAGATGTGAAGGTTTTATTAAGAATATTTGAACATCAATCTATTTCTCAAAAGCGCGAGTCTTCTATAAAACAGATCAATGCCATTTTTAGCCACAATCTCACTAAACAAACTCCCTTGTCTTCTGGCTTCCTGTTCCACTACAACTTTGGCCTGTACTGCAGCTGAGGGTCCCTAGGGCCCAGAGTATCCTACCGGACCCTACAAATGTACAGTTTCCATTACCCTTTTACATTCGATCTCACTCTCCTTCAAGTGCAAAAATATGTTGCAAGTCAGCTCTCATAGTACACAACTAAGTCGTGTTGGTCCCATGTTGAATTTTTTAGCAATACTGATTGCATAATCTGAATCTCTCTGTCTTCAATTCTGATTTGGGAATCCTTTTTTTCTAGGTTCTTTTTTTAAGGGTTGAAGAGGGACAAGTTGTGTTATAAATGACATTCTTGGTTACAATGAAGCTTTCTTGATCATTTTATCAAAATAGATATGTTAATGATGAAAATAATAGAATCTTAGAGGAAAAGGTATTTATTGGAAACTCATAGTGTTGAAATATTTCTTATTCCATAATCCATATAGGAAATCTTTTCTGGCGATATAACATTCTCTGCAACGTTGTACATGTTGAAGACAATTGTTCGAATAACTGAATGTGTTGACTATAAAACTTTAAATTATCTCAGATTTGTTGCCTCATTTACTTCTCAGGTCCTTAATTCTTTTGAAAAATCTAAATCTAGAGGAGCATCCAGAACTACTGAACTGCATGTGCCTGCCAAGGGAGGCCATCAACAGCTCCCTGTTGTGCAGCATAATAGTCAATCTCTTCGAGGTGGACAAGTCAAGTCTGATTCTCCAAAGGCCTCTCATGGGAAATTCCTGGTTCTCAAACCAGTATGGGAAAATGGTGTGTTAAAAGACAGCTCAAATCCTATTAGTAATGTCAACAGTAGAGCTCCAAATTGCCAGCCTTCTGTTGCCTCTTCAGCAACACCGAAGACTTCAAGGAACAACCTGAATCCTCCATCCTCTTTGGAGCGGAAGGCGGCGGCCTTAGATCTGAAATCAGCATCCACTTTGGAAAAGAGACCCCCTTCTCAATCGCAAAGCAGGAATGATTTCTTTAATCTCATAAAGAAGAAAACTTCCGTAAATGGTTCCACTAGTCTCCAAGATTCAGGTATTTGCACATCCCCTGTCAAGGAAAAGTCGGGGATAGTTAACGAGGAAGTAGGTGGTTCTCCCGTGCAGCCTTCTACTGTTACAGATGAGTTGATTAGCAATGGCAATATCACCAAAGAGGATCAGAGGTTTTCCAAGACCGTGAATAAAAGCTTGAGTCCTAGCATAGCATTATGTACAGATGAGGAAGAGGCTGCATTTCTTCGTTCTCTTGGATGGGAAGAAAATTCAGGAGATGATGAAGCGCTTACAGAAGAGGAGATTAATGCTTTTTATGAGCAGGTAAATGGTGCTTGTTTCCTATCTTGTCATTTATATTTTTGCTTCAGCATTCCTTGGCTATCGTTGTTTGATTTCAGTGTCAGTCTTCTTATCAAAAGAGAAATTGACGCCAGTATACAGGAATGAGTATGATCTTTTCTTTTCCTGGGTTCCTGTCTTTTTAATGCTTAATTGTGTCGATAACGTGCTGGTCAATAATACGCATGGTCCTAGCTTAAACTTAAATCATGTCACTGTTGCAGCCATTATTATTATCTTTTTTTAATTGGGGGATCTGGATAATAACCATAGGCTTGACTACTTATCAACAGGACAAGTTATAAACTCAAATTTCCCTGAAGTCATGGATTCAATTCTTGTGCTCCCTAACCTAAGAAATTAAGTGATATTGGTTTCCAATGTTAAATATTGTGAGGTGCTCATTAGCTAGCTGGATATCGGACAAGACGATCAAAGGGGATATAAATACTGAAGGATCTTTACTATTTGAGGATATTTATGACTTCAGGCATATTGTTAGAGTTGAGATTGTTTTAACTCAGTTGTTTTGTTTGTTGTATTTATACAACATTATCCGAGCACTTAAGACTACAATTGTTTTGTTGCAGTACATGAAAATGAAGCCGTCATTGAAGCCGATCAGATGCAAGTTACCAGAACCCTCCAATGCTGTCTGAATACTACAAATCTTTCATGTGGGATCCTTTTTGTCAGTTTAGAGTCATAAAAGGAAAAAAAAAAAAATTGAGAATGTTGGGCAGGAAGCAGAGAGTGAGTGTTGGTGTTGGTGTTGGTTTGGCGAAGTGCAATAAGTGATAGGTTACAAGTCGTCTCTGCTTTCTTACAACTGATTTTGTTTGGTTTTTTGAGTAGAACAATCGGAAAAAGGGTTGGATAGGCAATGTGCTCTTTGTTTGCAGTTGCAGCTGAAGATGGCACTGCAATTTGCATCTTTTCGGTATTTTCGCCCTTTTGTTACTCTTTAAATTGATCTTATAAGATGGCCTGCTTTGCTTTTCATAGGAAAAAAAGATTAATTTTTATCTCTTCATTATTGTCTTTGTTTCCTTCATGTGGTTAATTTACAATATTACCAATAGGAATTAGGCTTAGTTTTTTTCTTTTTTTCTTGTGTTTATTCTTTTTCTAATTGGTGATAAAGGGATTTTTTTTTTTTAAAAAAAAAATTGTTGACCTGGGCTAAGGAACAGGGTTGACCATGCCCCATCCCTTGTCATAATCGCCCTCTTCTTGGCATAGGATTTGGCGATTGTGTGGTATTCACTCTCAGCACTGAGTGAGTCAAGCTAACTTAGTTGGATTGCGTCTCCTACGGTCGGATAATGTGTATTCTCACACCTTTGGCCCCGATTTGAGAAGAAGGTTTTATAAAATGAGGACAGATAGATTTTGAAAGAAGGTTGAGAGAGATTGAAAACAATGTTATATGACACACAAGTAAAAGACAACACAACGGTTTAAATAGCATATAACTTTTCGAGAGAATTTGACAACTAGTTGTATCCCCTATAGTACATTTTGAGGCGATTCAAGTTAGGCAGCGATTCAAGTTAGGCAGGTCTAGACGTGATTTCACGTCATACAAAATCTAGGTAGAAGGAGTTGACGACTAGTCTCATTCCCACATAATACATTTTGAGACGATTCAGGTTTGGTAGGCCTAAACAAGTTGATGACTGGTCACATCCTCTATAATCATGTCTAGAGTTGACAATTGGTCACATCCTCTATAATTATGTTTACAGTTGACAATTGGTCACATCCTCTATAATTATGTCTACAGTTGACGACGGGTCACATCCCCTATAATCATGTCTACCAGGTGTAGACGTGATTTTGCCGTCATACATTTGGAAAAAGCAAGAAGGAAATTATACATCATGAAAGCAATAAATCTGCCAAAACGTCATACACTTAGAAAAAACAAGAAAGAAATTATACATCACGAAAGGAAAGGAAAGTGATAAAGGCAGTGGTTTCAGCATGTAACAGGCATGCAGCCATAAACAACACGATTTAGACAAACATACACATTGCAAGCCTAAGTGTCGGCCGTCTCAATAAACAGATGGTCACCAAACTATACACGTAAATGTAATCATTTAATTTGAAAGCTATATACTTTCTGTTTAACCAAACAAATTCACCGGAAGCTCCTATTCCCAGGCATCTGCTTCATCAGATACTCCGCGTTAGAATCATGTGCTAACTTTAATGAATAAATTGATGCGCACAGTTTGAGGTAGGCTGGAATCTCATTCCCCTAAAGTGGCTAAATAATTGATCCCAACCCCCTTTTTCTCTTCACTTCACCTATTTATAAATACACCCCTTCCCATGCCTTCCAATACACACATCTAGACACAAACCATGGCTCAACAACCATCTCTCTCCGCCGAGACCGACAGCCTAAGCCACATCTTCAGCCTCATAGAAGCATTCCGAGCATTCGATGCCGACAACGACGGTTTGATCTCAGCAGCGGAGGTCGGGGGGATCATGGGCTCGCTCGGGTACAACCTGAGCGAGCAGGACGTGAACGTGATGATGGAGGAGGGCGACGTCGACCGAGATGGGCTGCTGAGCATGGGGGAGTTCTTGGAGATGAGTGCAAGGAGTGTGGAAGTTGGGGAGGTGGGGAGGTATTTGAAGGTTGCCTTTGAGGCTCTAAATGCTGATGGGGATGATCTTGTGAGTGGGGAAGAGCTTTATGAAGTGTTTGTGAATTTGGGATTGGATGTTTCATTGGAGGATTGCATGGCTATTGTGGCTTCTATGGATGGTGATGGAGATGGAGCTGTTTTTCTTGAGGATTTGAAACTTATTGTTAATTCTCTTGATTGATTTACTCCTTATCTCTTGCTTTTATGTCTTACTTCCAAATTTTAGTTTAAGTTCTTCTGTAATTCCCGTTGCAATATTTAACTTTCTTTCGTATCAATAAATTTATGTTCGTGTAAATTGTTGTTAGACGATCAGATATACTTCTTTTTTCCTTGGATATCACACACTACTTAATTTGAGGAGTGAAAGTTAAGGAGATTGCCCGTGATTTTTCTTTTAAATACTCATCGATGTATGTCATTTTTACAGATAATAAAACAACAAAGAGAATTGAAAAACATAACTGCCTAAAGTTTCTCCATCGGTGATTTCTTCCTGTAAATACTCCTTTACACGATTTCATACCTGACTTTTTATGATTAGATTATGAACTTCAATGCGAAGTTGATCAACTTTTTACATACTTTGATTGATTGTTGATGTTTTGTTATTCAAAATGTTAGAAATTACAAGGTTTGAAGTTGAAATTAATATTCCTTATCCTAGCATAGCTTTTGGAGGGTTCTCATTCCTTTAACTAAGGAATTAGATTCAAACAAGTCAAAACAATAATGACATATAATCTATAGTAATTGTTCGACTTCATAGCTTACTAATTAAGACATTATTATATAAAAACGACTTTAACGACTATGTATTAATAATATCTATAAAACTAAATCATAAATATAAAGAACAATTCACACATCAACGTAAGAACAACGTAGGTTTATAACCAAGAAATACTATTTCTATTGGTACAAAACCTTTTGAAAAAGCACAAAGCAAAGCCACGGGAGCTTATGCTCACGGTAAACAATTATCATATTATTGTGGAGAGGCGTGTTCATTTAACTAAACTTAGTTATGTTAATAGAATTCTCGAATGTCATCGAGGGTGGAAAAGCCCAAAGCTAAGCCAGGAGAGATTAGGCTCAAAGTGAACACTATTTGGACGGCTTCCATTAGGTAGAAAAAGCCACAAACAACATTCACAACATTCTTTAAAGACTCAAACCCTAAAAAGAAACCAAAAATGGATTACTTACTCGTTTTAGCCACCTTTCTTAATCGGGCTAGGCGGCGGCCGCCCAATCCGCTTACCGACCGCCGTGACTCGATACCTCCGGCAACCATCACTCGGCGGCTCCAACAGAACCGGAAGATAGTTATTAGCATGGCACCAAAACACCTTGTTCCTAAAAGCCTCCATGAGAGCCTCCAAACCCTAAACCCACAAAACACCATTCTTTACATCAACATCTAAACAAACAACTAACCAACCAACCAAAAACAATGGCTGAAATTGACCTGAATTTTAGCACGTTTAATTTCACACACTTTTCTGTTCACCGAAACCTCCCATTGACGGCGGTGATACGCTTTACAAAACTCCGAAGCTCCTTTAGAACTCGTGAAATTCACAAATGCATACCCCAAATTTGAAACCTTTCCATCGAACCAAAATTTCCTGAAAATTTTGAAATTTTAGTAATTCATGCAAAATCCCATAATGGGTTGTTCCAAGAATTTGAAATTTTAGTGTTTTCATGCAAAATGACATAATGGGTTGTTCCAAAAATTTGAACTTTCTTTGAAATTGAGCTGACCCGAAATCCATTGGCAAGTAAACGAAGTCGTACTCCGACCGGAAGCTGTTTTGATTAGAATATGAATTCTTGCACTTGCAATGTTCGTCCAAAATTTGCAAGAGATTATGTCGCCTGTTCATAAAAAAAGGGTCAACTTCATAAAGTTTTGTAATAAAATAATGAGAAATTTCACCTCAATTGATTGGGGATGTTCTTGATCATGACGGTGGTGGTTTCCAAGGGCATGAGATCGGGGGCAGATGGAACCCATTTCTTAATCTTGGATTTTTTGTGGTGAGATTTGACGTCGCCGTTGCCGACGGGATTTTCCAAGTGAGAGAGAGAAACCCCGCCGCCACCGCCGGGAAAAGGAAGTGGCGGAACGAGGTGGTAGAAAGCGAAGATGGGATGATGGGGGGGTTGGTATGGGTGGATGTAGGATTGATATCCATGAAGGGGTGGGAGAGATAGAAGGGCGTGGCGGAGGTGAGGCGGCGGCGGGGGACGAGATGGCGTGGTGGAAGGGAAAGGGTCGGCGTTGGGGTTCAGAGAACTGAGACGGCGGAGAGCCATTATGGACGAAGAAGAAGACGAAGAGATGGCGTTTTGGTTTGGTTTGATGATGGGATTTGGTTTAAAATGATGAAATTAGTACTAAAAGGGAAGCATTTCCGAGTTTCATTAAATGCTCCGTTTCCACGTTTGGGTTTGGCGGCGAGGCTTTGTGTCATGCTCGCCGCCATCTTACATCGACACACAAAATCCTAAGCTTGTTGAAGGGTCGGGTAGGGTCCTAGGCCTTAATCTCAAAAGTCAGAGATTTCGATGAAATTGAGCATGCGATTCTGAAGTTAAGTCCGTACATATGAAATATGAATGCTCGCTAAGTTTGGTGTCAATCGTGCATTGGACGGACGCTGCACGGTACCGTAGATTTAAAATGTACTATAGGAGCGGTACCATGGTGTGAGCTCTCGTGATGTCTCACATTGGCTGGAAGAAGAACAAACCATCATTTATAAGGGTGTGGAAATCTTCCCCTAACATACGCATTTTAAAGCCTTGAGGGGAAGTCCGAACGGGAAAACCCAAAGAAGACAATATCTGCTAACAGTGGATCTGGGTCATTACAGCTCTCCACCACTCCTGGGCCCTATGGCCTAAACGATACCGTATAACGGTTCACCAAAATCATGTCTATACTTAGAAGATTAAAAATGTACTATACGGGTACCATGGTGTCAGCTCTCCACCACCCTTGGGTCCTGTAGCCTAAGTGAGCTACTCTGTAGCACATACGTGTGTCACAGTGTGAGCGACGTGCTGAGACGAGTATCTCGAGCGAATTCCTTTGAAGTGCTAGCACATGTTGCTGTCAGCCTCATAATTTTTAAAAGTTGATCGAGTTAACTCACACGATAACTATAAATCTATAAAATTTAAATAGAAAAGAAAAGATATGAATAGAATCCAAAGTGTAGATTAGATGAGATAATTGGAGTTATAAAGGGTGTAGAAATGATTAGCAAATTCAAAGCAAAGTAAGTAATGATTACAAATTCTGGAAAAAAATCTGGGAAATTGAGGCCTAATTTAATGAATTTAAATACCTGTCTTTTCAACTTCCATATATATATATATATATATATATATATATATGCCAAATAATTACTGGGCCCAAGCCTTCTTGGGCCTCCTACAACAACTAATCCTAGCCCAGCCCAATACTTCAAGTTTGTTGGGCCTACACTTCCATAACCACAATTTCTTTTTCTTTTTTCTTTTTCCTACTAATTTTCACAAACAATATAATATTCATACTTCTCACATCACACATTTGTTGTCTTATAAAGGCAGGAAACCGAGCATTTTAAAACCATGAGGTTGATACACAACCGACCAAAGCAGACAATAATTATTAGCGGTGTGCTTAAACTGTCACAAATGGTATAAGTGCCAAACACCGGATGGTGTGCCAGTGAGAACGTTGGTCCCTCAAATGAGGTGGATTGTGAGATCCCACATCAGTTGGAGAGGGGAACGAAGCCCTCGTTATAAGGGTGTGGAAACCCCTCCCTAATAGGCATGTTTTAAAACCATGAGACTAACGACAATATGTAATGGACAAAAACGGACAATATCCACTAGGAATGAGTTTGAGTTGTTACAAATGGTATTAGAGCTAGATACCAGGCAGTGAGTCAGCGAGGACATTTGGCCGCTTAGGGTGGTGGATTGTGAGATCTCATATCGATTAGAGAGTGAAACGACGAAACACTTCTTATGAGGATGTGGAAATCTCTCCCCCCTAGTAGACGCGTTTTACAAACATAGCAAAGCAAAAGAGACAATATCTACTAACGGTGGGCTTAGACCGATACAATATCATGTTCCCATGTCTTGTTTGTAGGAAGTATCTCCCATATCTCCATCCTATTTTCCACCGTGATCTTATTACAGCGATCTTGTAGTACAAATGTCTGTTCCCAACACAATGAGAGACCTCAAAAGCCTAAAACAACCCAATTCACAGTTTGAAACACCCACAAAAGGAAGCTTCAAATGGATCTAAAGTGGATTCATTTTGAGGCTCTCAAGAACACCAACAACAACAATAATAACAAACCAAACCAAACCAAACCAAAGGTGTTGTAATTATTCAACTTTGAGGCCAAGATTTTTTGGGTAAATGTGTTTAGGTATAGTAATTGTTGGTGAAATCAGACAAAATCATTAACCCTATGTTTGTTTGTTTGTTTTGTCCAACGTAGGTGTTGGTTGGTTGGTTGGTTCTAGTTTGTAATGGTTTTTGGGTTTGTGTTCCCTTTAATGCAACCCCTTATGATAGGAGCAAAACAACGAAAACATGGTCGGGTCGATAATTGGACTATGTTAATGAGGGTGGTTGATGCTAGAATTTTGTTGATTGTCCGATCAACATTGAATTTGTATTATACCATGTTACAAGCACTCTCCGAAAATTGGAGATGGCTCGAGTGTGTAATTACTTGATGGTTTTCGTTATCACATTCATAAATATAATAGTTTATTCCTAAGTTGACTTTTCACTTCCACACCCTATTCTAAACCGTTTTATTAATACTTTTCAACTTCTTAAAAAAGTTCAACAATATTCTTACTGTTCCCACTATGTTTAAAATTCTTACTGCTGAACAAAATATATATATATATATATAATCTTTTATTATAGACAAATATTTACATGCTTAATATAGGTATTATATTTCTTTTATTGTTATACGTAAATAGATAACTTTGATGGTCATTACGAGCGTGGGCGTTGAATTGAATTGATGCACGTAAAAGGACGGCAATGGCATGCATTCATTCACTCACGCTTTACTTTGCTGCCAATTTCTGCTAATTCTGTTTCTTTCGTACCCATAATTCCCCTTTTCATTTACTCCTAAACCCACATTTTCTTTTTTGTTTTTATTTTCTTATAAATGGAAATTTAAGGTACAAATGAAATTTAAAAATATATTTAAAATGAAGTTATTAATTTGAGTAAATAAAAAAATAATTTTTAAAAATGTAGATAATAATGATGGAAGAAAAAGGAAAGCGTGTGGGAGAAAGATGAGGGATGAAGAACTGATGGCGCTGAGTTAGGCAGGGCATTGAGTATGAGGTGCTACTCAAGAACACCATCATCACCCTTGCTTCCCTTTGGTCGCTTCCATGCTTCCCAATTCCCCGCCCGTTACTCCCGTTTCTTCCACTTTTTTGTCGGTTTAATTCAACCGAATGATCATGGGTTTATAAGCAAAGAATACATGTTCATTGGTATGAGACCGTTTGGGGAAGCCCAGAGCAAAGCCATGAAAGCTTAGGCTCAAAGTGAACAATATCATACCATTATGAAGAGTCATGATTCCTAACATGGTATCAGAACTATGTCCTTAATTTCGTCATGTCATAGAATCCTCAAATGTCGAACAAAGAAGTTGTGAGTTTCGAATCTGTAGTCAAAAGTGACTCAAGTGTCGAACAAATGGTGTATTGTGTTCGAGGACTCTAGAGAAGGATTCAAACCTCGATTATGTTGGGAGGGAGTCTCACGTTGGCTGAAAATGATCATGGGTTTATAAGTAAAAAAATACATGTCCATTGATATGAGGCATTTTGGGAAAGTCCACTCAAAGTGGACAATATCGTACCATTGTGAAGAGTCGTGATTCCTAAGCACCTTAAACGTAAAAGACAGCATGTTATGCATGCTATTGAGCCTTGGAAGCCTTTGAAGCCCATTGATCCCACGTGGATTAAAGAAGGGAACAAAACATTTGTACAAGGGTGTAAAAACCTCTCTCTAGTAAACACATTTAAAAATTTTGAGATAAAAATCCAAAAAAGACAATTGATTATTGAAGTATAAATCTATTAGAATGTGAAACGTCACAGTGACTATAACAACATTTCAACATTCCAATGTCCCGTGAAGTCGAGATTCAATATGAAATTAAAATATGATATGTTAGCAAATGGCATCCATTGTTGTAATATAATGGGTAATGGGCAGCTTAAGAGTGACAGCCCATTCCTCCTAAACTAACCCAAATACATTAATACATTTAATATTCCAATATTATATTAATTTAAAACTTTATTAAAATACAATTCTTCAAATGTTAGGCATACAGACTTTTGAGGCACAATCCTTGACTTTGGTCTGCAACCATTTCCAATGACCAAATGGATCATATATATATATATATATATATTTATTTATTTATTTTATATTTATATATATTTTTTAAGGCTCTTAACTCAATGCCCCACTAAATTAATTTCCACTTTTAACCTTTTTTTTTTATTGGTCAAAATGGTGGGACTCTCTCTCTATTAAATATATTTTAATCTAATTAACTATTTATTTATTTTATAACAACTCTCCTTTTACAATATTTAATATTTATTATTTTTATGATTAATTGTAGCCTAGATCTTCATTAATATGTTACTTTAAAATATTATTATCTTAATAATTAGAAAATTAGATTTGAAATGATTAAAAAATATTTATTTTTATAGTAGAATATACTGAAAAAATTCGTGTTGGCGTGTAGAGATACGGTTTGGCTGGGTTTCAATGGGGCAAGGATTATGAATTTGAAATTTTTAATTTTTTATTCTTTTAAAGGATAAAAATGAAATTGTCAGAAAAGAAATTGGAAGGGGAAGAGATTTTTCTTTTTTTTTTTTTCTTTTTTGTGTTGGAATATGACTTTTTTATTATTATTCTTATTATTTCTTTTTATTAATTTTTGGCAACGGAATATATTAATAAGACAAAAACTAATAAAATAAAATAAAATAATTTAGCAATTATAGAGGAAGGTGGAAATAAAAATAAAAATAAATGTGTGAAGGAAATTAAAGGAAGTCCCAAAAATTATTAATTTTGAAAATAATGTAATGGCCCTCATTAAATAATTGAAACGGTTGTATTAATTCAAGAAACTTTTAGATTAAATGCCACGTGGTCCCACAAGCAGGCTTACATGAGAACGGCCGCATTGTAAAACAGCCCTTCTTAGGGCAAAAAAGAGAACAAGGTCAAAAAGAGAAGCCAAATTGGTAACGTACAGGTTTAGTGGGCCCCACTCCGACTCAATGGTGGGGCCCTTGTCTCTTCTTCTTCTTCCCTCTCTTTATGGATTATTACTTTTTTGACCTCAGCAGTGAAAAACAAAAAACAAAAAACAAAAAACCCTAGCTTCTCCCCCTCCATTGTGAAATGACTCAATTGCCCTTCCAATCTCTCTGGAATTCATCACGTGCAAAGCACCCTCCATTAATATATATAATATATAATTTAAATAATGTTTTAATCCCATAATGTTGTATTTAATTTAGGAAAAAGGAATAATAATCTTTCTTGATCAGAGAGAGAGAGAGGCAGCAGATATAATCTCAAGGGATTCAGCTGTTTACCATATAAAAATCCCACCTTTAATCACATCTAAATACCTTAAAAACAATCGTTAAAAATCCCATCAAAAGAAATGAAAAAAAAAATAAAGAATTTAATTAAAAATTTACAGTCATCAAACGATACAAGAACAAGAAAGAAATGGCATTGCCATGGCAGCCAAGCAGGCAGGCAAGGAGGCAGGCAGGCAGGCAGGCAGGCAGGCAGGCAACCACAGGCAGCGAGGAGGGCATCTTTTTTCTTTCTCTGCTTTCTATGGTGAGTTATTTGGGTGGCCACACACAGCCTGAAAAAGGCAAGGCCACATGGAATGCCCACTTCATTCAACAGGAAAAAGAGCGGTTTGAAAGGGAAGGGTAGGGGGGGGGCTGAGTCCATTGACTGAGCGTTTGTGTTTGAAAGAGATGGGAAGCTATTAAGAGAGTATTCTGGTTCAACACAAGAGACAAGAGACTAAAGAAAAAGAGCTCCAAATTCTCTCATATGGGTCCTCTTCTTCCTTCTTTTCTCTGTTTTTCTCTCATTTCTAACACAAATTTGGTTAATCCCCCATCCAACTCTCTCTCTCTGTACACTATCTTTCTTTTATTCCTCTTTCTTTCTCCACTTCTACTGACTACTACTACTACTACTATCACCCCATGTCTCTTTTCACACCAAAAAATTTTCAACACAGCACCAAACACACTGTACAAATGTCTCAACCAGCTCCCTCCTTCTCGACACGGTCTTTCGACGACGGTGTGGTAGTTTAGGACGACGCCAACCATCTATGCAGCTTCCTTTTTCTCCCTAGTGTTATTGAGCTGTTGCTAGGAGGGGGGTCATCTTAAGTTCATTACTTTACATCTCAATCCAACCAACCAACCAGCCAGCCAGCCAGCCAGACAGACAGACAGACAGACAGCCACAGCATTAATCTTTGTATTGAACTAACGACTATCAATGCATTTACCTGTCTTCAATAAATATCCTCCCAATAAAATCTCTGAATCGTTTGGAATAGAGCTTGGGATCGACAGCTGAGATTGAACTGGGGTCAACTTGTAAGGACTTGTATGCGTGTTCTAGTTTCTTGCTTATGTCGTAATCTTGTAAGATATCAATTATCCCAAAGTAGAGGACTACTTCATAGATCTCACCACTGCGAGATGGAGCTAAATGATTCATTCCTCCTGGGGTGTACTGATCAAAGTCGCTTCGCCTTGTTAAACGCTCCGCTCTTGCTGGCATATTGGCTCCTATTCTGATCAATGACTTTCTGTAAACACAAAATGAAAAATTATATCAGAGAGCCATTAGATTGGAGAATCATTGAGCAGTGTTCATAATTGTTGAGTGATTGACGAGAATCAAGAAATAACTCGTAGTTAGGACCATAACTTGTATATGTCCTACACTATATAAAAACTGATACCTACTGAATAGCCCCACGAAGTGGTACAGACAACCCATCCATTTGATTCAAGAAACCCAAAACAATTCATTGCAGAAATAATTGAATACATATAGTCCCAAATTTATGGTCAACTTTAACTATCACGTGCACATTAATTCACCAAGCCAGAAGTTTCAAAAGTTGACATAAATTCAGCCACTTGAGAAAAGAAATTTATCGACATTCACTCTAGGATGAATTCACATTTCATGATAGCAACAGAACTTAAAAAGAAACGCACCGTCCAGACAAGACTCGATCCATATCTTGTAACTCTGCTTCTAGGAAACGACAGCCACGCATAAACTTCTCATTCCGGTATGAATCTTTGTTGCCTGCAAAGAGCAGAGTATTGCTATACATCAGCATTCTAATGCCTATATGTTTTTAATGGGTGCCGCCCCCAAGGCTGATGATGAAAGGACAAGCATCCAATACCAGTTCGCAGAAGAAATGGAGATAACCCCATTTTGTTATATGTGTTGTCATCCCTAAAGTGAAGACCAACCAAAAGACTGTAATCCATGATTCCTTCAGATTCCAAGAATTTGCAATCTCGATCTATTTGCCTGAACGAAAGTTTGATGATAATAAGGTTTCCAAAAACAAAAGGGTGAAGCAGAGTGAAAGAGTTTATAACTCCATTTACAGCACTTACTTCATGAAGTCATTAAACCAGTTACGTTGAAGACGAAACACAAAGTTGAGATCAAGATCCTTTAAAGTTGTGGTTTCGTCGATCTCCCCCTCAGGAGTACCTGTTGTTCGGCCATGGGAGGATCCTTTCAAGTCGAATCGCCTATGGATTCGGTATTCAGAGCAGAATAAGTTGCCCATCACAATGATCCGAGTCTAGTTTCCACAATAACAAATTACTTCTATTAGATATGATCGAAAAACATGTAAGAAATCTAAATTTCAATGTCAACGATGTGCACCTTTTGCCCTCCAATTGGCTTGATACAATGTACACCAAAAAATTTTGTCACAAGGGAATCTTCATAGCGGGAGACATGCTGATAATAGCTTGCAAGCATCCTAATAAGAACCTGAGAATTGACTTCAAAACTTTAAACCAGAACAACTTGGAGTAGTCTACAATCCAAGTAATCTTCTAATAGGATTACGCAAGTGCACTATATCATCGACTAAAAGGGAAGCAACTAACCTTGACTTCAGATTTCTTCACTGTTTTTATCATGAATCTATCATCCT
Organism: Cucurbita moschata; assembly: GCF_002738365.1. Lineage (NCBI taxonomy): Eukaryota > Viridiplantae > Streptophyta > Magnoliopsida > Cucurbitales > Cucurbitaceae > Cucurbita > Cucurbita moschata. The sequence goes on from NW_019268524.1 coordinate 3,282,960, forward strand.
GGGTGAGGTAAAAGAAACTTCCACTCTTGCCTGGCGAAGAAAACTCCCTGAGGGCATCATTCCCGCATATTGCTAGCATGTAATCAGCAGGATCAACTTGGAATAGCTCCCTCAAGCATCTGTAAACACATTGATCAATTCAGAATATCAGAACTCAAACGCATGAATCTTTCCCCAAAATGGGATAAGAGGAACAGAAGTAATCGGTACCTAAACACCACGGGACAGTAGTCCTTCCAGCGAAACTCAACCGATGTGTGGGGCGGCGTAGTCTTCGACCCTTCAGTTGGGAACCGCGTCCAGAATTTCTCCCTTGGATCAAAATCACTGGGTTTAAGCTCTCGCACTACTGAAGAATGCTTTCCAACGGAATGTCTAAATAGCATCACAACAGGGTGAAATCAGAGTCAGAAAATTGAGAGAATGTTGATTAAGCTCAACTGAAACGACCCATCTTATGAACTTACCTGATACCCAACTGGAGATTAAGCATCAGTTCATAATTCTTGTGTCCTTTGGAAATCGTCTGGCCTGGTTTCTTGGCCTCGCCGGTGAAGCAGCAGGGGTTCCTCCTAAACTGCTTAAAAAGATCTTGATCTAAATCTAACCCATTCATATACAACATCGACGCCTCTACATTATCAATTATATCACAGGTGATATCTCCAGCTTCACCATCGGATTCCCATATGCAAATCCTCGGGAAATTCCTCTCTGTCACGCTCCCTCTCGCAATATCCACCGATGATCTCTTCCGTAATGTGATGGTTAAGTTCTCATTCTCAAGCAGTCCATTGCTCTTGAAGCCAAGATTGCTTCCATTTCTTGAATAGAAAGTCCCATTCAGATGATGGATTTTCATGTTCTTATTCCAGCTGCTATCAGCACAAGTGAACGTACCGTTCCCTTTAGAAACTCCGTTTTCCCATTGTCCATCGTACCGGTTCCCATTCGCCCAGATTAAGACTCCCCGACCAGAAATCACGCCGTTCTTCCACTCGCCGACGTACTCGTTCCCGTGCTTCCAAACGTACCGACCATGGCCGTCTTGGAGATTCCTCTTCCAAGTCCCTTCGTAGAAATCGCCGTTAGCATACCGTTTCTGGCCGAGTCCATGTTTCCGATCTGAACTCCATGATCCGCGATACGAATCGCCATCAGATCCAATAAAAGTACCAACGCCCTCCATTCGACCAGATTTGAATTCGCCTTCGTAGGTAGCTCCAGAAGGCCAAGAGAATTTCCCCTTCCCCGAGGCCTTACCTCGCCTCCACTCACCCTCATACATACACCCGTCGGTCCACAAATACTTCCCTAATCCGTGTGGCACACCGCCCGAGAAACTTCCCGTGTAAAGATCCCCGTTCGGCAGAGGCTTCTCTACCGCAGTCGCCGCCGCAGTCGTCGAAGCAGCAACCGGAGCTCCAGCAGTCTCAGAAACAGGAGTCGTCAGAGTAGATTGCGTAGTTATAATCGTCGTCGGAGTCACCCTCCTATTCCCAGCTTGTGACCGATTCCGACCGACGATTACCACAGGCGGAGCAACAACCACCTGAGGAAGCCGAGTCAACTTCCCAGCATCATTATCATCCTTATCCTCCTCCGATTTCTTCTTCTTGTTAATGCCAGAGATAACATCATTAGTCTCATCACATAACAGTCCCTCACGCATTTTTCCCCCCTCCTTCACTCACTCTCCTCCAGCGTTCAGCACTGCATTCCCTCGCCTACGCCGTGTTTCAGACGCAGGAAGAGCATCTCCGGCGTCTATCTCTCTCCCAGACTCTACAGTTTTCCCCCTTTTTGCACTCCTCAATCCCTTTTGTTCCTCTCAAGAAAATCTCCTCACTGTTCCTCTCGCAGTTCTTAGAACTCCACAAATTTCAGGAATCCAACGCTCTCACACAAGCTTCGTCACCATAGCCGGAACAGAAAGCAGAGAGAAACTGTAGCAAGAACAAAAGCAGAGAGAAACAGAGAGAGAGAGAGAGAGAGAGAGGGAGAGATTTAATTAGACGGCTTTGCCTAGGGAACATTGTTAACTATCCAATCCCTAGTTACCAACTCGGCTAATTTAATTCCTTTTTTTTTTTTTTTTTTTACAACATAAATTTATTAAAATTTTAATAAATAAATCAGAAATTTAAATTATTTTGTAAATATATTTCCCACATTTTTATTCCCTTCTTCCTAAGCTCTCATGGTGACGTGACGGAATCACCTAGGATCAGCTACAGCGCGGGCCATCATAATTTTTTGTCAAATGACCAATTCACCCTCACTTTACTACACATTTACCAAAATACCATTCTCTTCCATCCTTGAATAATACGAAAAATAATACATGGTCGAATGATTAATTTTATTATTACTAAACTCACAAATTAAATGCTAAATTAGAGTAAAATCCGACAAGTTAGTTTTATAAATGTTTTTTTTTATTATTTATTTATTAAATCTCTGTTGGTTTTGTCTTGTCGCGTGAAAAATTAAGCTCATTTTATAAAGTGGAAACTTAGGAAGATTAAATTCAATAAATCGCATGTGAATGTATTGGATTGATTAAAGTTTGGTTTTTATTTTACTTTATTCTTTTAATATTGTGATCCCTCAACATAATATGACATTGTTGTATGTTTTTCAACAAAAAAAAAAAAAAAAAAAAAAAAAAAAAAAAAAAAAAAAAAAAAAAAAAAAAAAAAAAAAAAAAAAAAANTCCAATAGTTAGAAACCACAGATCTCTACATTATGATATTGAAAGATATTATTCCTTGATTATGAATCCATGATCATTTCCTAAATTAACTGATATGGGACTTTCATTCAACACCTCCCCTCGAACAAAGTGTCTCCCCTCAATCCAGGTTTAGTCACTTTTTGACTATGCCTTCGAGGCTCACAATACTTTGTTCGACAACCAATATAAGTCTTAACTTTCAATTGTTTTAAATTTTTCTCAGTCATTTTATCATCAGGATTACTCTCATTCTAACATGGTTTTCGATTCATTCATACATCTCTTACGTATTCGAGTGTCGCAAAAACCTTAGAACAATGCGACGGTTGTTTTGTTCGCTAATATTAAAGGTATCTCATTTAAATTAATACATACTTTATTGTTACAAGATTTTGATTAATTAGAGTTAGTATGAGACAAAAATATAGTGATATTTAATTGTTAATCGAGGATCCATCTTTTTTAAAATAAAATCGATTATTGATATTACGAATATTACTTGCAAATCTGATCTGTATTTTTCTTTTTTATTTTATTATTATTATTTAATGATTTTGTAGCCATATCTTACAACTGGAGTTTGGTGGCTAAGACAAATTAATTAATAGTTAATTAATAAACAACGTAACAGATTTGATATTGCCATTCTTCATTCCAACAACATCATCTCTCTTTTATCATTTTCGAATATACCATTAATCCATATTTGAAACCAACCCGTCTTATAATTTTTATTTAAAAATTTATTTATTGTTAGATAATGAAAGTCCCACATCGACTAATTTAGAGAATAATCATGGGTTTATAATAAAAAAGTATTATCTCTATGAATACGAGGCTTTTTGGAAAAGCACAAAGCAAAACCACGAGAGTTTATACTAAAAAAAATATTATTTTCATTTTTTAAAAGGAGGAAATGATATTTGGAATTAATTAATTAAGTATTTTATTTTATTTGTTTTGGATTGTGCAAAATGAATCATAAAAGGGTGAGACAAGCGGATGCGGATCTGGCCCACTTCTGGCCCATTTCCATGTAGTGGATTGCCCAATTACCACTTCCTTTCCTTTTATTTTATTTTTTAATTATTATTATTATTTGGACAATTAAAAATATTTATAAATTCCAATATTATTTTAAAAAACGAATATTATTTGGGGGAAATCAAAAATTAATTTTTTTTTATTATTTAAAAAAAAAAAAACACACGACATATATGTCTGTGTGCCAAATTTGGGGACGAAAAAAAAAAAGGAAAAAGGAAAAAGGAAAGATGAAATAAATAAAAATAATTTGGTCGAAAAGGGAAAAAGAAAAGGCGTGGGGTCACATGCTTCCGCTACACCCAACATCTGACCCTTTTAACTGTATATTTCTTTTCTTTTAGTTTAATTTTAAATTCAATTTAAATGAATTTGTGTTAGCTTGCCACACCGGCTATGATGCGAATTAGGTTAAACACGAATTCAATCGAGCTAAACTACGCTCGGGTGAATTCATGACACATATGGAACGGCTTCCTCGAGAGACCAATCCTATGATTACACTGGGTCTTTGGTCGAGGTCTTGTGATACGAACCAAGTCATCAATCAACGGAGATGGTATTTCCCAAAAATGAATGTCTCATACTAATAAAAATAGTATTCATTGATTATAAACTCATGATCATTCCCTAAATTAGCTGATGTGGGAAGAAATAGATAGACCCTTCTCTTCGTCTTAGGTCGACTAATCTTCTCCATTCAAAGATCCCTATATGGATAATACACATTCGGCTTCAATGAGCCTAATTCTAATTGTTTTGTTCCGGAGCAAACCACGGGGTAGTTCGTTCTATTCAGATATTCACGACCAAGAAACACTAGATTCTCTTTCAGATAGGCCCTGAAAGGAGAAGGAAGGCTGGAATGTCAACAGACGTCTATTATTAAATTCACCCGACCCGATAGTACCCCATTTTTGGAACATTCAGTGACAAAATCACTGAATGGGTAAGTCGCCAATCCCTAAAACGGACTATGTAATGAACTTTATCTGTTGAGTTAGAGGTGGACATTTTACGGGAGGTTTCTATAACTTATAAATAATTAGTCTATATATATTTGGTCAGCTTTGAAATATTTTCATTAAAAGACATATAATAACGGTCTGCCCACTAATAAACACAATTATACTAATTTATATGAATTTAATTGAATATTTATATTAATTTATGTTTATTTAATTAAACACATATTAATTTCTTAATGTGAAAATTTATTAATTAAAAGTATTAGGGAGATGTAAATTTTATACATATTTAATTTTAAGATGATTATTTTTGGTATTAAATTTATACGATTTAAAATATTTAATTTATTTTTAAATTTGAAAAAATGATAAATAAATGTGAAAATATGACGTATGTGACACGTGGAAGGAAACTAGTAAAAATTGGTTTTTGATGGGATATTTTGGGCAGCACGCTTGTGGAGCCCACGCCTCTCCTTCTATCTAAATCATCTTCATATTGAAACGACGCCGAGTTGACATAAAATATTGTAATTTTAATTTCTGTTTTTTCTTTTAAAACAATTTATTATTTTGTATTATTTATTTTATCCAATAATTGTCGACTTAATGTATAATTTTTGCATTGAAAATTTTAAATGAATTTTATTAATTTTTATAAATTAATAAAAATATCTTAAAACTCTCTCATTTACATTAAAAAAAATATATTTTTTTAAATTTTTTAAAATTTTAAAATATTCTTATTATTATAATTGTTAGGTGAAAATAGGTAATATTTATTTCAAAAATATTTTTAAACTTTGAAAAATAATTTAGAAAATCTCTTTTAATTTTAATTTTGAAAAAATTTCAAAAATATCCTTAAATTTTTTAAAAACTTTAAAATCACTTTTAAATTATTTTAAAAAATTCAAAAATATTATTACTATTAGTATCGCGTTTCAAAAAGTACTCACAAATTTTTAAAAATAACATAAGATTTGGTGATAATCGTCGATTTTGATTTAATTTTTTATTTTTTGTTTATAAAAATAAAAGATGTTAATATTATTTTTAAAATTTTATAGGCATGTAACTATTTTTAAAAAAAAAGTTGAAGGTATTAATAAAAAAAATTAATTTTAAGGATATTTTTATTATTAAAACTTCAATATTTTTTTAAAAACTAAATACTAATAATAGTAAATATATATTTAAAAAAAATTAAAATGGAGGAATATTATTGAAATTTTTTAAAAATCTATAATGTTTTTTTCTTTTAATATTAGAGTATTTTTTTATTAATTTAACCCATATATTTTTTTCATGAAATTTTGTTAAAAAAAAAAAAAAAGTTGACTTCCATGACATCTGTATTTATTATTCACTAGTTGACTACGACTTGAAAAATTAAAATTATTTTAAATTATTTTTGTGTCCAACCTTTGCCAAAGTCAAAGGTATGTGAAGTCAACTTCTTTCCTACCAGATTTTGTTGGGTTTAATTTGGTTTATGTGAAACCACACAAAGTCCATCGGTTGTCATCTATTTAGTCGACTCAACTAAAACGAGAGCCAAGAGACCAATATTTTCCATCGTAATTATGGCAAATAAGGCAACTATTTAACTGAGACACTCGATAATTGAAAAAACACGAGAGATTTAACAAGATCAAGTGTAATTCAAGCTCGAAACGTGGCTTTCAATATGTCACGACACTTGGGTCAATCTAACACATATGTAACCACTTAGAACTCGAATTATGATATCTATACATACCTGTCGAGACGTTGTCCCCTCCACTATCGTTGACTCTCACCACGCACTAAAGTACACGTTATCAGCCGAATCAACTAAATAACCAAGTTGACACTACAAAACAAGCACATTGTGCTATTTGCTTGGTCCTTAAGAGCCCTACCACTGTTCCTCATACATTATGAGTTCTAAATAACTATATTGTTTAAAATTAAAATTGGTATCATGTTACATATTTAAACCATACTAAAAGCGTAAAGAATTGAAAGAGGCGGTGACCATTGTCCATCCATCACCGAAAAATGAGAATCATGGCGGTGTACGGTGAGCATCTAGTGGGGCTATTTCCATAAACCAACACGGGTCCTTTCAACATATTTTGTAAACACGTTTAACTTTGAAGTTCTTACGATTGAGCGATTGAAAATTTAGTCATTCTTGAACCTTCAAAAAGTCAACTGGTTAGAGCATATATCATCGACCAAAAAGTCAAAAGTTTGAAACTCCAATCGAACAAAATAAAAAATTAAATTTCAACCCTTCTACTATTTATGTAAAAGATTTCATTAAAAATCTAATCCGAAAACACTCCATTAAGGTGATGGTGACTATTTACATAAAATTTAATAACGATCCTGTGAGTTTCCTCCGCAGCATATAGCAGCCCGATGTCACTACTAGCAGATATTGTCTACTTTAACCCGTTACATATCGTTGTTAGCCTCAGTTTTAAAACATGTCTACTAGAGAAAGGTTTTCACACCCTTGGGAACATTTCGTTCCCCTCTCCAACCAATGTGAATCTCACAATCCACCCCCCTTGGGGACCAGGGTCGTTGCTAGCACAACACTCGATGCCTAACTCTGATACCATTTGTAACAGCCTGATGTCTTCACTAACAGCTATTGTCCACTTTAGCTCGTTACGTATCATTGTCAGCCTCACAATTTTTAAAACCCATTTACTGGGAAAAAGTTTCATACCCTTATAAATAATGTTTCGTTCCCCTCTCCAACCGACGTGGGATCTCACACAACCAAACGTAGCAGCTTCAAACAGTTGTCCTACGAGTCGAAAACCCGTCAAATATAATACAACGAACATATCCATTGGCTTAATTATTGCAAAATTTTCAACAAAAAAAAAAAAAAAAAAAAGGCATGTACACAATTACACTCAACTCCATAATTTTCGTCCTCCATTCTCAAACCAATCATCAAAGAGAATGAGATTAACAGAAGTAGAATATGAATACAAGCATAAGGCATGTTTCTAACACACGTTAGTCCCTACATACGCCATGTCTTTAATATATATGTAGAGTCAAGCACCTAAGTTACAATTTAATTAGCCTTGGATCCACTACAAGGCGTTCCCATAAGAACTGAGCAATTCAGCATTTATACTTCAAAAGTACAAGGTAGATAGATATACTCCAATCAACTGATTGTGATGATGGAACAGAATACGAGGATTAAGAATACACCTTAGACATCTAACATAGCTTGAATTATTTAACATTCCTATAAATTGTGCAATAATTGAGCTAGGAACGGAGTAAATGCACGAATTTTCACGCCACTAGAATTGAAAATGAAACAATTTTGGTCATTAATTTACAGCTACATCAAGATTTAGCTTGCTGGTAATATTCAATTCACTTTGGAATATTCAGAACACCCAGCTAGTTACACAAGTGAATAGAAAAGGAAATGGTATATCTAAAAAGGGGAACTATTATTTGTAGTAAAAGAATAAAATTTCCAAATGAAGGATTCTCTTAGTCCTACTACCAACGCAAACCAACCAAGAAAAAAAGAGAACCACTCCGGAACGTATATTCTAAGCCCAGCCACCTTGACCAAGAAAATTGGCTCTGAAAAAATNACAATATATGTAAAGTGTGTTTGCATAGTAAAAGGCCTCAAAGCATTCATGTGATTGACAACATGAAGTGTCTTCCAATATCATTCTTCATTTTCAACACTCAAAATGATGTCCTCTTCTGATTTTTCAAGTGTGCGCATGAGACAGCACTCACCAGTTTGTGCTCAAAAAAGACAACCCCCAAAAGAACCAATAATAATCATTTCCAGCTTCCTAGGTTGTATTAAGATGTCGCTGATAATGTCCCATTTCAGCTCCTTCAAAACAACTCTGGTCTTCTACAACCATGTTCATAATTGAAGGGAACCTAATAAATGGAAACAAAGCTAGAGGATAATAGTTCATGAACTGCTTCGTTTTCGCTACCAACGCCACGAATATCTACACCGAGCAAAATTTCGAGCAATGTTGCTATCTCGTGGCTCCGTGGAGCTGATCGAGTGTATACTTACTGTCTGTGGAGTTGGTGTTATGGGATTTTTGAAGACATCTGCATTCGGGTAAAGGGTAAGTGTAGATAGAAGTTTTTCGGTTGAATCGTCTTATTCTCGGTACCATCAGCCCCTTTCGGTCGCTCTCCGAAAGCATTACCCCCATTTGTTCCTTGAATTCTTTCCAGCTGTAAATCGACACGATATAAAGTTATCTTGATGGCAACAGAATACTATGCAGTTCATCTAATATATCGTTAACCTTTTCGTGATTGGCATCGATACAAAGTCGGAATACCTTTCAGTAAACATGTTTAAGAAGTAATTTGAAAGCTCATGGGTGTGTACCTTAATTTGATTCTATCATCCATTAAAATAGCAAGCTTTCGTTTATCGGGCTTGATCGTCTTGTCGTGCCCGTCGTAGAGAAAACGTCGGTGCCCCATTAGAAAGTGTGGGAAGTTGCCTCCTTGAGTAGTTACAAAGACTTCACTTAACAAGCATACCATATAATCGAGAGCAGCCAATCTCGATGAATATCCCTGTCGATGGATAATCGATACATTTCAGTTCATACGATATCTCTCGAATAATCTTACAGATTAACCATGCGGTAATAGTTATGTTTTCACGATAGAGATTTCTCTCAATTTGTGAGATCCCACATCGGTTGGGAAAGAGAACGAAGCATTTTTTATAAGGGTGTGGAAACCTCTCCCTAGTAGACGCGTTTTAAAACTTTGAGGGGAAGCTTGAAAGCAAAAGCCCAAAAAAGACAATATCTGTTAGTGGTGGGCTTGGGCTGTTACAAATGGTATCAAAGTTAGACACGGGCGATGTGCTAGCGAGGAGGTTGAACCCCGAAGAAGAGTGGATACGAGGCGGTGTGCGAGCAAGGACGCTGGCCGCGAAGAGGGGTGGATTGGGAGGTCCCACATCGATTGGATAAAGGAACGAGTCCCAACGACGATGCTGGCCCCGAAGGAGGATGGATTGTGAGATCTCACATGGGTTGGGAGGAGAAAGAAGCATTTTTTTATAAGGATGTAGAAACCTCTCCCTAGCAGACGCGTTTTAAAACCTTGAGGGGAAGCCAAAAAGGGAAAGCTCAACAAGGACAATGTTAGACACCGAACGATGTGCTAGCGAGAAGGCTGAGCCCCAAAGGGGGTGGACACGAGGTGGTGTGCCAGCAAGGACACTGGCCCCGAAGGAGGGTGGATTGTGAGAACCCACGTCGATTGGGGAGGAGAACAAAGCATTTAAGGGTGTGGAAACCTCTCCCTACCTTAGCATACGCGTTTTAAAAACCTTGAGGGAATGCTCGAAAGGGACAGCCCAAAGAGGACAATATCTATTAGCAGTGAGCTTGAGCCGTTACAATTTTGCTCCACACTCTCCCAAATATCGAAGAAAAAGCTACAAATGTTTCATCAGCAGTCATGGTTTTACTAAGATCTTACAGAGACATTGAGATCAAAATTAATTTACCATAAAAGGAGCAAGCTCATATGGTGTTGCAAGTGATTCCTTTGTATGCAAAAGAGGAAACATTTCCTGTAACGGAGCGACGTATCTCTCTGCCCGGTACAACTTACCCGAAGCCAAATAAATCGAAGTGTTATTATCGAACCCCATACCGCGCAACATCATTCCAACCTAACATGACAAGAACAAAGTTCACAAAGAGAAGCATATGAACATGATACAATAATTGAACAGAAATCATTACTCGAAAATGATGGTCGAAAAACACACGATTCAGGGTAACTTCTAGGTACCTCCAAGGGGGTTAACGGGCATTTTCCGTTAATTCGGTTAAGACCGGGGGAAATGAGATGCTGTTTGAGTTTGAACTTTTGCTTCCATCCTATTTCTCGGATCGAATCCATTTCGACTTTTTCAGCTTCACCTCCATCATATACACAACAGGAGAAAGCTACCATGTCCTAGAGTTCATATATGAGATGATGAGCTGAACAAAAGCAAATGAAGAGATAAAACAATTACATTGTCCGGGAAATCGAGAAGCATCAGTACCTCCTCGAACCGTAGATGGACCGATACATACTTCCCGTCATCCCTCGAACTTTTTTCGATCATCCGGCTAACTAGTTTACGTGCAAGAGCCATAATGGAAGAAGAGAACCTCAGTGCTTCATAATTTGTCAGGCATCTTAAGAATTGAATTTCAGGTGGTATATTCATGGCTAATCTGTTCGCGAAAGGCGACACTCGAACGACTCTGCATCAGATTATATGTCGAAGTGATGACAGAATTTCCTTTAGTTCTCGAATTTAGGAAACGTAAGACGTTTGAGTAGAACCAATATGCATCAATACGTACCCTTCCCTTTGCAAAACAGGTAGAACCTCTCCCCGGTAATAATCCGCTCGAGACCAAGCTTGCACGTGAAAGTTAGGAATGTTCGAGATGTTGTAGTTATATCTTTGCATTAAAGTCTCCGGTAGCTCTTTGACGACTTTAACGTGACCGTCGAGGGCTGCTATGAAATGATCTTCATCATAAATATCACCAAACTTACTGAAAAAGAATAGTGAGAGAACAATTTAATAGCTCCCCAGCTCTTCACTTGATTCATTTATGGTTTCTTAAGGTAGATTATTGAGATTGAAAAGTTGTATGGGTAACAGTTCAAGTCCACCGCCCGCTAGCAGATATTGTCCTCTTTAGGCTTTGAGAACGTGTCTGCTAGGGAGAAGTTTTCACACCATTATAAAGAATGTTTCGTTCTCTTCCCCAACCGATGTGGAAGAGAGGTTTCCACACCCTTATAAAGAATGTTTTGTTCTCCTCCCCAACCGATGTGGGATCTCACAATCCCTTCGGGGCCAGTGTCCTCACTGACACTCGTTCCCTTCTTCAATCGATGAGGGACACCCCAATCCACCTCCTTTAGGGCCCAGCGTCCTTGCTGGCACACCACCCAGTGTCTGGCTCCGATACCATTTGTAAGCTCAAACTCACAACTAGCAGATATTGTCCTCTTTAGGCTTACCTTTTCGAGCTTCCCCTCAATGCTTTTAAAACACATCTACTAGAGAGAGGTTTCCACACCCTTATAAAGAATGTTTCATTCTTCTCCCTAACCGACGTGGGAGAGAGGTTTCCACACCCATATAAAGAATGTGTTCTCCTCCCCAACCGACGTGGGATCTCATAATCCCTTCGGGACCAGCATCCTCACTGACACTCGTTCCCTTCTCCAATCGATGCGGGACACCCCAATCCAGCTCCTTCAGGACCCAACGTCCTTGCTGGCACACCGCCCAGTGTCTAGCTTGATGCCATTTGTAACAGCCCAAACCCACAACTATCAGATACTATCCTCTTTAGCCTTTCCCTTTCGGGCTTCCCCTCAAGGTTTTTAAAACACGTATGCTAGGAAGAGATTTCCACACCCTTATAAAGAACGTTTCATTCTCCTCCCCAACCAATGTGGGATCTCACACGATGCCATAAAAATAGAAGCAATAAAGTAAAAGAAAAGCTCTTGATACCATGAAACACAAGACTTCCATATGCATATACCTTGAATCCTTCCAGACATTATGAAACTCAAAGCGGGGAATAACTAGAATGGCATTTAGAAGCCCTGCTACAGCTACCGCATTGCAGATCTACACAAGGATTAACAAACAAAGGCGCCACTCAAACAACAAAAACACCAACCCGAATAGAGTTCACAACTCAATACTCACCGCAGACCGTTGCTGGTTGAGTCCACCATTAGCATCAACAATTAAGTAAGTATTAGTCTCACTCAACTCTGAAATCCAAACGAAAGAATAGTTAAGCCCACAGCTAGCAGATATTGTACTCGTCCACAATGGTTGTGGGATCTCGCACCGTTATTACCTGAACGCGGTCGAGAAGTAGTTGAATTCGAACATGGCTTCATCTCCTTCAACCTTTTATATTTCCAAACAGATGACAACTACAAGACAAATCATACACCTTTTGAACAAATGCTTAAAAATCCCCCACCCCATTTGTTTAAACCCCAAAAGGAATCGGATCGAACCTGAATTGCAGAGGAATGATGAGAATGAACATGGCGGTGCAGCCGGTGATACATTAGATGGGTATTATAAACCCAACCAGGGGGAGGAGGGGGCTGAGCCACCAAGGAGGAGAAAGGGGCAACACACATGATGAAACCAGAGACATAAAGCAGAGGAAGAAGCAGCATATGTGTACAGCTAAACCTGAGAGTGAAGAAGCCACCGACAAAGAGTTCCCATAGCGGCTGATTCCAATGGGGCTTCGACCGCATCTTCCGCCGCCACTTAGAAGCGTAACGCGGCGGCGAATGAGGGGGACTGGGAGAGCTACTGCTGCTACTACTCTGAGCGCCGTCGCAGTGGTAGCCATGGTAATTAAGGGTTTTGGGCTTCATTGGAAGAGATTACAGAATCCTTCTCTTCAATGTCGGTTTATAAACAGAGAAAGCTTTACAGAAAGGTGCATCAATGGTGGGCTCTAGTTGAAAATGGTTTAGAGAGAGATTTGTGGTACATTTTATATGATATCCATTGGAAGAATACACCAAATGTTTTCCGCCGCTCTTTTGTCTCAGGATTAAACCAACCATTGTTTGACTGTCTTGGTTGTTGTCTGTTCTTGGTATTTTCGTAATTTCACACCCCCTTTTCTGCTGTTTCTTGTTTCCTAATTCGTTCTCCTCGACGTATTCTTTAAATAACAAAGGGCTTTTTTAGTAATTATACACGTTTCTTCTCAAAATCATAATAATTTTTTAATCTCAAATATTAATATTATTTTTCTATTTTACGTGGTCGTTATAATTTTTACTTTATTTTCATGATGTGATTAAGAGTATATTTGATATATTTGACGTTATTTTCAACATATGGTTAGTTGCTTTGGACAAGCATGATCGTGACATCCTAGTCTTGTTTGTTCGAGTTAGTTGACAAGAATGTCAACCAATTGAGTGGGAGAGGATGTCACGGTCATACATGTACAAAGCGTGTTGTCAATGGCCGCATGACAAATATCCCGATCTTGCTTGTCCAAAACGTGTTGTTCATGGTTGCATGTCCCTTCCAAATCTCTTTTACATGCTTTCATCCTAGAGGGCTAAAATGTGTATGATCGTTCACCAAAATCGTGTCTACACCTGCAAGGGCTAAAATGCCCCGAAATGTACTATAAGGGGATTTTTCCTACCCATAGTCATATGCAGTAAGCTGTTGTTGTTGCCTTTTGCTTACATTCCCATATAGCACCAATGAATATTTTCTCTCATTTTTTAGATTTAGTTTGGAATTTGTATTTTATTTAAAATTGGACTTTCGGTCCCACGTATGTTTCTTATTTTTTAACATTATTTTTTAGCTTATTTAACGACTAAAATTGTCACACAACTCATATTATCCTTAACTATGTTATTATTTACTTTTAAATTATATGTTTGTTGGATTATTTACGTTAGTTTATAATTTATTTTTAAAAAATACAGTTAATTTACGCGTAGTCATTTGATGATGGGGCGGTAATAAATAAAACTTTATTGACAATTATTAAATGATAATAGGACAAAACGATCTGACAAGTTCTGAGTATTTATTGTCAGCGGTACGAGACGCTGGGCTTCATCATGAGGGGCAATACACGTAAAACTCTGCCACGTGTAAAACAGTTTAACCATTCAAATTAATGAGTTGTACGCGAAAGAGGAAGGACGTGTGATGCGTGATTGCCAGCTGGCCAAAGAGGGGAGAGTAAGAGTGACGTGTCCGAAATGTGTGGAGAGGAGGGGTATAATGGTGAAGTTGTGGAGAATGTGATGAGATCCAGATCGGACGGTGGCCTTGCTCTATCAGCATCACATGATACATCCACCTCACAGATTAAATAACCGTTACGGAAAAGAAACAAAACGGGACACCTGCCCAAAATCCTCCGAAACATGCGCATCTAAAGTCAACTGTTCTGTTGGTTGCACACTCAGCAACCTCATTGACGGAAATACCCCTACCCTTCAAAAAAAAAATTTATTCAAATGTCTGGCACTTCGTATTAATGGAGATAGTATTTTTTTATTATAAACTCATGATCATTTTCTAAATTAGTCGATATGGGACTTTTATCATCTAACACGAACAATTGCATGAGATGAAATATAAACTAAAAGGACTTGAAACTATTTTTTAGTGTTAGTTATTGATCATACGTGTCAAAATCATTCAATTTAAACATTTTCTCATAAATGTCAAAAAATATTGATTGTAACTCAGTTTTTTCGTTGAATGTTTATACGGGTCAATTAAGATTTTCGAATTAGGGTTTAAGTTTAAAGTTCATATATACCGTGCTGTATGTTGTTTCCTGTGAACGGATTGAGATATTAAGAACATAAACTATTTATATAAGGGTGTGACACACTAAATAATGTCATAACTCATAGGATTTATATATATTTATGTGGAATAATTTGTCTCTATACATGTTTTTTTTTTTTTTTTTTCTCTCATTATCTTCAAACCAAAAATGATAAATAAAAACAAAACCAAAACGACGTCGTTTTTTACAAGGTGGAGACTCTTTGAAGCAAATTATTAATGGCTATGTCATAAGCATCTTGGAATTTGTCCATCACATTATTGGAATCTCCATAGACCAAGGCAGGCAAGAGCTCATAAATAATATAGGTTCTCATTTCCTCTCTTTTCTCCTCCGAAATTCCCCTCAATTTCTCCACCACGTTTCCGCCGCCTCTCTTCACCTCTTCCTTATCGATCATCACCGAATATTGCCCGTAATCCTCCGGTAAATGCCATGGGTACTGATAATACGCCGTAAATCGGTCGAAGAAAACCGGAATACACCCCGAAATTAACGAATCAAAAACCGATTTCCTCGTCGGACTGTCTCCCGGTGGCTGCAGGCAAAATTCCGATTCCAGAAACAGAGTAATCACTGTTTCTGCTCTGTCGCAGCTCCCTGACGTGCAGTCCACGTGCCGGCAGAGTCGGCCGTTCTCTGCTGCGGCGCAGTGGTTTATTAGTAACGAGCGTATGTTTTCCGGCGAGTCGGGTCGGGCGGCGCCTGCGAATCCCACGAGGTTTTTCCTCTCGGATCGGAGGGCTTTCCATTGCCAGGCGAAAACGTCGTCGTCTGAATGAGGGTGGAAGAATGTGGGGTGGGGTATTCCGACGTCGTTTTCGTGCCAGGGTTGTCGTTCGATTAGGAGTTTGATGGGGTTTTGTAATTGGTCGAGTTCAAGAAATTTGGTGCCCCATGATGAATTTGAATTGTTGGCGTTGTTGTTGTTGTTGTTGGTGTTTCTTCGAAAATCCCATGAGATTTTGCCCAAAACGAAGACGTGATCCTTTCCTGAGCTTCGAGTCCATGGTTTCTGGGTCGAGAGCCATTGGACAAGTTCTAGGCCTAATGAGTCCTTGAGGGCGTAGGATACGTTATTTTTGAAGTGCCATCGGAGAATGTCGAGCCCTCCATAGTAGGGCACGTAGAAAAGCTTGGCTTCGTCTGGGTTGTGGACTCTGCAGGGGTGCTTCAGTACTCTGTTCGCAGGAATAAACTCGTGTTAAAAGTAAAATTACGAGAGCTTATGCTTAAATTAGACAATATAATATCATTGTAGAGGTTCGTGGTTCCTAATATGGTATAGAGTCATGCCCTTAACTTAGTCATGTCAATAGAATTCTCAAATGTCGGATAAAGAAGTTGTGAGTTTCGAAGGTGAAGTCAAAAGTGACTTAAGTGTCAAACAAAATGTGTACTTTGTTCGATGCCTTTAGAGAAGTGGTTAAGCCTCGATTAAGGGGAGGCTATTCAAGAGTTTCATAGGTCTAATGATAGGTTTTATGGTGTATTTTGTTAGAAATTCGAACCTTGATTAAGGGGAGGTTGTTCAAGAGCTTTTTAGGCCTTAGGAAAGGCTCTATAGTGTACTTCAAGGGTTTTGTAGGCCTTACGGAAGGCTCTATGACGTACTTCAAGGGCTCTATAGGCCTCAATGAAGACTCCTTCAAGGGCTCTATAGGGGTTATGGATGGCTCTATAGGTGTACTTCAAGAGCTCTATAGATGTCAGGGAAGGCTGTACTTTAAGGGCTCTATAGGCCTGTGGTGTACTTTAAGGGCTCTATAGACCTTAAGAAAAACTCTATTGTGTACTTTGTTTGAGAGGAAGATTGTTAATTGGGATTCTGATTCTAGGTTTATGAGACTAAAAATAAAGCCACGAAAGCTTATGCTTGAAAGGGACTGTAATTCCTAATTACCTGGAATGAAATATGGGCTCGAGCGCGTACTGATGAGTATTGAACCACCCTTTCCCAAGCTCTGGAATCGGCTCTCCCATGGCATCATTACTAAAATACTTACAAAAATCAATCCACGGAACCATGTCGTGGCACTGCTCCACCAATTCTTTGTTAAACTTCGCCGGAAGTTCGTACACATAAATCCCTCTTCCGCCGCATTCCGCTGCCCCAACATTCTCCGGCGACACCCACTTCCATGACCGGTGCCGCCGTAGCTGCTCTTCAATGGCCTTCATTGCAACGTCAATCTCGTCGTGTTCTGCCGTAATTGGCTGACTGCCGGTGGAATTCTTACCGGTGGAATGGTGTTGATTAATCTCCTTCGAGGATTCTGCAGAAATGGTGCCATTGTTGTTGCTGCTTGTAATAGATGTAGACTGGGAAGGTTCTGGAACTTCAATAATTTCCTTTATGTAGCCATTGGAGCTTGAATTTTGGAGTTCATTTACTGTTGTTTCCGATTTCCTTCATCAAAATATAAATCAAATATTTACATACAGAAAAATAAAATAAAATTATAATCAGAGTGGAATTTAACATTTTAGCGTTTTTTTCTTCTGATTTTAAAAATTAAAATTATAAATATTTACTATATCATGTTTATATTTTCATTTAGCTTTGTGGGACCCACTTGAGTTTAAAATTTTAGTTTAATTTTGTGACCTCGCAGGTTGGGAGGAAAACAAAACACCATTTATAAGGGTGTGGAACCTTCCCTTAGAGACGTTTTAAAGCTCAAAAAGACAATATTTGCTAGTAGTAGATCTGTACCATTACAAATGGTATCAGAGCTAGACACCACACAATGTGCCAGCCTTCTCACTGGGCCCGAAGGGAGTGGATTTGGTAGCAGCCCCACATCAATTGGAAGAAGGAAAGAGTGCCAGCGAGGACGTTAAGCCCCCCCTGAAGGGGGTGGATTGTTTTAAAACCTTGAGGGGAAGCTCGAAAGGGAAAGTCCGAAGGAGTGGATTGTTTTAAAGCTTTGAGGGAAAATTTGAAAGGAAAACTCCAGAAAAGGCATTACAAATTTGAAAATGGGAGTGCTTGTTAGCTAAACGGGGTCGGAAAGAGTGTTCATATCTTTTCGTCTCCAATTCTGCCTAAATCCAGGCTTTATCTCGTGTGTGTATATATATATATATTATAATTACAGAGTCGGGAGCATAGTTTATATTTCTCCAACTCAGCCCGAATCCGAGTTCCATCTCACTTATTTATATATTATATCACATAATAAATAAATAAATGCAAATTTTAATTGTGGGAAGACTAAATACTTAATAAATAAATGTAGTTTTTAAGTAGAATAATTGAGTTAATATCGAAAAATTATTTGAAATAAGATAATATATACAGCAATAATTTAGTAATAAACTCGATCTCACAAATTACAGCAATAATTTCAAGAATAAATAAAAAATTTATATAGATAATGAAATAGGAGACGAAGACGTAGACAGATAAGGTGAAGGTTTTACCGAAGGGCAGAGTCAGAGCGACTGCGACTGTGATTAAGGACTTGCATTGGAATTTCAGAGTTAGGCTGTGAGCCAGCAGAAAGGCAATAAAGATTGGTGAGCTTCCTTGAAGAAACACAGACATGAACGAATCTTCCAGAAATAACGGTGGTGGAAGACGACCACAGAAACAGAACCAATAGCAAGAAAATCGCTGCCGGAATCCGATACAGAAGCTTGAACAGAACGGCGCCGTATAGACGAAGCTTTGTTTCCTTCACTTTCTTCGATTGCTTCGTCGACCTTCTTTTCGGCACAGAAATCGCCATTGTTGGTCGAACCTTGTTCATGGCTTCTCTGGTTCTTTATTTTTCTCGTAAAGGCTTTAAATATGGCTTCACATTGCTGACGTGGAATGGTCCGTGGAAATGAACGTGCAGAGCATATATTTGTAAAAATTATATTCCTTGCCAATGATATGGCACGTTGCGTGGAAATTTTGACTTTTTTTTTTTTCTCAATTAAATAAATAAACGATTATGGGTGTTGTTTATTCGAGTTTAATTCGATGGAAGAAAAAAATTGGGTTTGTTCGAGGAATTATATTTGTAAATTAGCTTAAACGATTGTCTGGTTGACTCGGCCGACACCTTAGTAAAGTGATACATGAATGTACGGATATTTCATTTGAATGAGAATTGTTTTAAAGATAAAATGACTAAAATAATAATAATAAATAAATTTAATTTATTGCTTATAAAAACCAGATGTATCTTGTTAAACATACTCTGATTATAACAATACTATGTTTGGGTGAGCTCGTGTGAATTTTATTAGAAAGTATGAGAGCGAGAGAAAAACGTGCTGAAGTAATTCATGTTTGTCGTGTTGAGACACATCCTAAGGTTTTTTCCAATTGTTGCGAAGATTATGAATATTTGATGCTCGTGTCAGATGTTAGCGATACATTATGACTTGTAACTGTTTGATATTTGATTTTATAATATTTTAGTTATTAATATAACATATACCGTGAATAAATAATATTTTTTTAAACATTTTTCCTCGAAATTTCTCCATTATTTTAATATGTTCTTATTATGTTCTATTTCAGATATCTACGGGGTTAACGTTAGATCTGTTGTGCCTTTTGGAAGTTCTAGTAGTAAGCCCTTTGTTGATCCACCCTCACGTTCGAGCCACCGTCTAATGAAGGTTTAGTCAAGGTGCGCGCAAGTTGAGCTACGTCTTGTTCGAGTATTGTAGGCTTCGTATTGCAGAAGTTGCAAAGTGATGTCGAGTTCAACGTGAAATGAAGAATGTGGAATGTTTCAATAGCCACCAGACTCACACTACACCGTCTCTCTTGAAAAGTTTTTCATAATTACTTAAATACAAAATGACAGTACTCGGTTAAACAAACTTTTTGTGAAAACCTAGATCCCAGATATTGTTCTATTTGGGCTTTCCCTTTCGAGTTTCTCCTCAAGGTTTTAAAACGCGTCTGTTAGGGGAAGGTTTTCACACTCTTATATATGGTGGTTTGTTCTTCTCTCCAACCAACGTAGGACATCACACTTTGACTTGGTGCTTATCTGTTACTTAGGAACCGAACTAAGTTCGGTTTTTCAGGTTTGAACATAGAACCGGAGGTTATCGGTTCCTGAAAAATAAAACAAAAAGTCCAATTTCCCCTTATATAACCGAACAAATCCGGTCTTTCTAAACCAACCGGGGATCGATTTGGCGGTTCGTCGGTTATTTTGGTTATCCGTCTTCGCACGCGCTCAGCGAGCGGGAGTTTGTTTAAATACCAACGAATTCGCGCCCTTACCAGAAATTCTCTCGCTTCTTTGCTCACTGCTCACTTCTCGTGATCTCTTCATCCCTCTGCTCATTCCCAAATCCCACCTTCCCGATCAGAGCTTCGCAATTCAGACCTAAGAAAATGGATGAGTCTTCGCTGCAACTTATCCACGACGTCGGAACTAAATTGAGCAAACAGTCTCGTCCAACCAAGGATTACATCGTGAAATCCCTCCGGGTAATGTTTTTACTTTGATTTTTATTGTAGTTTCTGAATTTCTCTTGTCGTTATGATCGCACTGTCGTTTGGACTCTTCCTATTTGATTTG
The DNA here is from genome assembly GCF_002738365.1 of Cucurbita moschata. Taxonomy (NCBI): domain Eukaryota; kingdom Viridiplantae; phylum Streptophyta; class Magnoliopsida; order Cucurbitales; family Cucurbitaceae; genus Cucurbita; species Cucurbita moschata. Next base: position 3,303,700 of record NW_019268524.1, read on the forward strand.
CTTACTGTTGACTGAGTATGTTGACGATGTTGTATCTTCGTGGTTAGTCGCGAGTTGATACTCGAATTTTTCGTTTTCTCGAAGACTGAAGGGTTTCTTCTAGGGTTTGCTAATTATCTTCAATTATGAATGTGAGGAGCTGATGGTCCTGTTCACACAGACCAGTTCGCTGCAGTTGTTTGGACTCGAATCTTCCGACACGCTTGAGACGAAGTCATAAAACTTCGCATCAAAACTAATGGCTCGCTCTCTCCCTCTCTGTTTCCCTGCATCCACAACTAACAGCTCTTGAATTGACGGACACGACGAATTTCATTGACCGTTAAAAAAACTAGGCGTTAAAATTGTCGGTTGCTCTGTTTTATTTTGATCGCCCACACAAATCCGATCATATTTTCTATTTCCTTCATAATTCCGAACATTTTGTTTAGGATATGTTAATTCATTAGAATGAAAATAATTAATCGGTTCCTGTATTATCTTATCGATAAAACTCCAAGTCTCGTTTTGTTGTAGCACCAATCCATGAATCATATCATGTTCTGTAGTTCAGTTCTTACAATTTATTTACGCCAATAAATGGATTTTTCACTTCACGACTACCGTTTTCCTTATTACTTGATCTTCCATTTTTCCATTGCAGCAAGTTGTAGATGCTTTTGCTTGTTTGGAACAGTCTTACGTCCCAGATGCTACAAGGGAGTCAGAACCAGCTAAAAAATTAGAGAGTTCTATAAAGCCTCTAATGAAATCTATAGTTAATGGTCTTCTACGGAATAGAGATAAAGATGTGAGACTTCTATTAGCTATATGCGTTAGTGAAATGTTCCGGGTCACGGCTCCAGAACCACCTTTCGAAGACGAATATCTAAGGGTAACCAATCGTTAATTTTGATTAAATGTATACTCTCTTTCTTAATCTTTCGGTTTACCATCCAATTTATCCATTTCTTTTCTTTTTTAAAATTTAGGATGTTTTTATACTTCTTTTGAGCTCTTTTTCGGAGCTAGGTGATACAACAAGTCCACTTTTCCCTCGGAGGGTTAAAATACTAGAGACAGTGGCACGATGTAAATGCTGTGTGATAATGCTTGACATTGGATGCAACGACTTGGTGTTGGAGATGTTTGATACATTTTTCTCTGCTTTAAGGTCAGTACGCCTCATCTTGCACTTTTCTAATATTAGTACTTGCACACTTTTTATCAGCATGTTTGATAAATTTATTCTGATTTTCTGTTATGCCAATTTTGTCAAGGTACTCATTTTATTTTATCGTGTTCTAAATTTAAGAGTATAATTCTCCTTCCTCCGAGTATTTCGGTTTTACAACCTGAGGTCTTAAATTTCCCATATATCGTCCTTAATACTTTCAACGTTACAAGGACAATTTTGCTGTGTTCAAGAATAGAAGTTGTGTGTATTGGGATATTTGTAGTTTGCTGGAGGAAGAATTTAATGATAGGAACAATGAACCTCTACAATGGTATGATATTGTCCACTTTGAGCATAAGCTCTCATAGCTTTGCTTCTAGTTTCCTCAAAAGACCTCTTAACTTATATACCATGATCTTCTCTTTAATTAGCCAATGTGAGACTCCAACAATCCTTAACATTTAATTTACCCTGCTCCTTCAATAGGATTTTTATCACAAAAAATTGAAAAATGTTCGGTTTATGCTCCCTTACAAGCCTAAACAAGTTTCCTTTGAGGTAGTAGATTTGTGTTGGGGAGTATCCAACATAATTCCATTTTTATGGCTCTTAACTCGAATGTCTGTAATATCCCTTTTTGCTCTCTTGTTTTTTTTCAGTACACTTAAGCTTGAAGTAAGAAAAAAGTATTACGAGAAAATATGTAGATTTCGATTATATAAGTTGTTAGTTTGTTGAGTGTAGTAATTTCTATTGATTCTCAAACTTCTACTTGCATCTGTTTTTTATGCATGCTGCTCTATATATTATTTGTTGGGTTACATTCACTGTACGACCCTTGAGAATTGTTTCATATTTACGATAGCTCTTTTTTCTATAGAGACTATCACGAACCTAGTTTGGTTAACAACATTTTGTCAATAATGACCCATATTCTAAGCGAGGATGCCTCTCTACCGCTAGTAGATGTGGTTTTGCACAATGTTGTGAAGGAGGAAAAGGTAAGTTTAATAGATTGATGTTTTGTTCCCTACCTTTTAGAGGGATTAAAAATATTATTTACGGATTTTTGAGCTTTGGTTTAGGAAAAGGTAAGTTTAATAGTAGTAAAGCACAAGAAAATTCCTTTTAAATGTATTTTTGAGCTTCTTTATGTTGTCCTGACAAATCTCCTTTTCACATTTTTCAGGGTGAACCTACAGCTGCTTCTCGCCTTGCAGTTTCGGTCATTGAAGCCAGTGCCGAGACGCTTGAACCATTTGTTTGTGGATTCTTAACATCTTGTATTTCAGAGAGAGATGTGGCGGGAAGTGAACTCAAAGAATTTTACCATGAACTAATTTTTAGAATTTTCCAATGTGTCCCTCAGATGCTTCTTCCTGTGATTCCAAACTTGACTCTAGAGCTTTTGGTATGTTATTTATTATTTTGGTTGGTTCATTGTATTCCCACTCTTGTATTGCAACAGTGGTATACGACTATTTGTCATACTCATTTTTTTTTTAAATAATAAATGGTTTTGAATGAGTAACCATAAATATCATATAACTCCGATTGGTCCTGATACGAGATGAGGACCTTACACTCTTAGGAATTTTTGATCTCCAAAGCTCTTCGAAAAAATCTGACCATAAAATTAGAACTCTTTTTGGCCAGATGATTGGAGAGAGATTTAACAGAACATGCGTTGCCCCTTTCAAGAAAACCCTTTCGAATGCGCCCCAAAGCCTTCAACCATCTAAACACTGCATCTGTTGGTCTCTAATAGTCACTCCTACATAATTTCCAGGATGCTCACGTTGTTTGTTTCCTCATTGTATCTCTATCCTTTGTAGACGGACCAAGTTGATGTTAGAATAAAAGCGGTTAAAATCGTTGGTAGGCTTTTAGCTCTACCAAAACACTCTGTACCACAAAAGTACCGAGGACTTTTTATGGAGTTCTTGAAAAGGTTTAGTGACAAATCTGCAGAAGTTAGAATTCATGCTATCCAATGTGCTAAAGATTGTTATCTGGCCAATCCTGGTAGTTCAGAATCTCTTGAAGTTCTGGGTCAGTGATTAAGTAGTTATGATGTTATTAGATTCTTAATCCATTATGTTTAGTATAACTGACTAGTTGGTACTCATGAACATATCAGCTGCAGTCGAAGAACGATTACTACACTTCGATGATAGAATGAGAACCCGAGCAATAATTATTGTTTGTGATATTGCCCGTTCAAATATCAAATTTGCCCCCGTGACACTAATATCTCAAGCTGCTGAAAGACTACGAGATAAGAGGGTATTTTGTTGTATGTTGTTCTGTTTGCACTAAGTAATCAAAGCTCACCTAACATTATTTTTGCTCTTTTTTTTTGTAGATATCAGTTAGGAAAAAGGCCCTTCAGAAATTGTTGGAAGTGTATCGAGACTATTGTGATAAATGTTCCAAAGGTCAATTGACTATGAACGATGACTTTGAACAGATTCCTTGTAAAGTCTTGATGCTTTGCTATGATAAAGATTGTAAGGAGTTCAGGTTGGCTTATCATCTCTTGGATTGAAACTATTACAATATCTTTAAATATAATAATTATTACCACATTTTAGGTCCCAGTGCATGGAACTTGTTCTCGTGGAAGATTTATTTCCAGCTCATCTCTCTCTTGAGGAAAGGACAAGCCACTGGATCCATTTGTTCTCTCTTTTCAATATCCATCATGAAAAGGCCCTCAGATATATTTTGCTGCAAAAACAGAGGTATTATTACTAGCATGTTTTTCATGGTAAGATAAAATGTTATAATGTTTTGCATTTTTCTTTCATTGTTTGCATTTGTAGGTTCCAAGATGAGTTGCGTACTTATTTGAGTCTACGAAAAAAGGGCAAGGTATGTTGCCTAACTTCTCTTCTAAATTCTGTAGTTTGGTAAATTGTTTGCTGGATTAAAGATTCATTTGTTGACGATATGGATCATTTTGTGAAGTTGTAATCCACTTATGTTTTATTTGTTTTGTACATAAAAAACACTGGAACTGATAGTGAGTCTTCCAAATGCATCTTAAGTTATCGCAGTGTGAAACTCTTGTTTAAAATGCATTTTAGAAGACCATAGAATCGAAGTCTCATATACTTTTTTTTTGGCTTTTTGTCAAAGGTAAAATTTACAACTTCTTACCAAGTCATTGATATTTGCTGTCTAAACATATTATTTAACGGATTTCTTCATCTAGTAACATTTGGTTGTCTTGTTGCTACAGGAGAACCAATCAGAAGAGGTAGAAAAGCGAATTGAAACTGCATTTCTCAAAATGGCAGCCTGCTTTCCAGATCCTACAAAAGCGAAGGAGTCCTTTCATAAATTAAATCAAATTAAAGCTGATAATATTTTTATCCCGTTGGAGCTTTTACTTGATGAATTGACAAGTGTGGAAGCTGAGGCCACCAGAGTGCGTAGTATACTTTTGGGTTGATATTTTAGTTGAATTATATTGTTTCAAGCTTTTCGCTCTACTCATTTTGTAATTTGATTTGGAAGAGTTCTTTAGCATGATGAAGGCCCTTGTTGGATTTAAGGTTGAAAACTCTTTACAATTCATTTATGCTAGATTAGAAATAAGATGAATCGTTTTCTATTGAGACTTTTAATTATGATTTTGTTTGGTAGATGCTTGAACTGTAAGAAGTAGTACACGTCTTAGATCTGGAGTTCTGGAGATCTAGAGAATGATCTATACTGGCATAAGTCCACGAAAATTCAGATTGAGAAAATTTTGAGAAAAGTTGATTGTCTCAGGATGTTCTCTTTTAGTAAGTTTGCAAGTATTTTTATCAATATATATTTCATTTTTTATAATTCTTTTCTTGGAATTCAACACATATCCCATTTGTGTTTCTCTTTAAATTCAATGTATTAGAGCGATATATTTAGTTCATAGGTTGATTTGACATATGATTATATGGTAGGTTTATAAATTCATCTTCTCCCGTCCCTCAGGGATATCCAATAAATGTATCTTCTCCCTTACTGCTAATTTTTTGGATCAAATACAAAACTTGACAATAGTTTGCACTATACTCTCTGCTATGGGTTTTTTTCACAAATGATTGATGTACATTATCTTGCATTCATTTATAGAATTATTATATTTTTTTTTTTCAGGACAAATTGTTGAGGATGATAGGAAGTAAGCATCCTCATTTTGAGATTTTGAAATCACTCTCCTCAAAGTGCTCATATAATTTATTCAGCACTGAACATGTACGCTTTGTATTAGACTGCATTCTGAGTAACAGACTTGCAAATAAACATTTGGAGGCTTCTGCTGGCAAGCTTCTACTGGTAAGTAAAATTGCAATATGTTGATTCCAAGTTGATGCGGCCTTATTTAAAAAACATTTTTTGTGTAACTTATTCACTCTCAAAGAATACTCGTTTCTCTTATATGGTAACTCTGAGTAATTTCAAAGGGTAAATTCTTGTTGGAGTTGGAATATCATGCATTAAATCACTGCTAAACATAAACGTAAAAATTTGGTCTTCTTTTTCTTGCCTTTGTGGATTTATCATTGGATCGCTGCCATCAGAGTTACTTGTTGAAAGATTTTATTTGACGAACCATAACAGTTTGTGAAAAGGAACTAATAGATGACAGGGAGAATTTGGACGAGGCATGTTACCTAGCCTGTTGGCGGAGTTTTGTTTTGCTTTGTATTTTGTTTTAGTTTAAACTCTTTAATCATTTCTCCTATTTTGGTTACTGATAGTTGTGCTAGCTGCAAAAAAAAAATCTACAAAAAACACCCAAACCATGCTGATTCTGTTTTCTAAAGTATAAAACTAAAAAAATAGTTGGCCGGTTTAATTTGTTATAAATTTTGTCAGTTTCAGTCAGTTTTTCAATTTGTTTTTTTCTCTCCATAAAATAATGTTTGGTGTTGGTTTTGGCAAAAGACTGACTGACTTGAACTGCTTACAGATACTCATTAGTGATAGTTAAAGAGCCTCGTTTTCTCTCTACAAAATTTGAATTGATAGGATGTCTTGATTCTTTCCTTGTGATTAGTAGTTTCTATCAAAGAAATGTTCTCAAATCTTTCAAGGCATTTAGTTATTATCTTATTCCCACACACACAAAAAAAAAAAAAAAAAAAAAAAAAAAAAAAAAAAAAAAAAAAAAAAAAAAAAACC